>NC_059346.1:36615000-36917500 GCF_019703515.2 Myxocyprinus asiaticus | reverse complement strand
AAGAACTGACAAAGAAATGCAAAACTAGAGGGTATATATACACACAAGGGCTAATGAGGGAATGGAAAACAGGTGAGAATGATGGCAGTGATGAGGGCAGTGCATTATGGGAAATGTAGTCCGGGAAAACACTTCAAAATAAGAGTCCTAGAAAACATGAGGGAGACAGACTGTGACAATAATTATAGTAAATGATTAGACTATTTTGCCCAATATTTGTATATTTGTGCTTATTACAGTATCACATTGCTAGCTTAGCAACATGCTAATGGAAAACTGTATTTAAATCAATTGAGTCTCGTGTGTGAGGAGCACTATTTGTTGTCAGGAATAGAGAATGAAGCTCAGGACCCAAGCGTGTAGTTTAAAAAAACAAAGAATTTAGTAACACAAAAAGGGCAAAAACAAACCAATACTCCCACAAGGGGGGAAAAACAAACATAAACTACCCCGTAGGGGAAAAAGGTAATCCAGGACTGGGGCAGAAGGCAGCGGGGAACAGGACCGACTGGACCGGGTAGGGATGAACAGGACAGGAAACTAGACCAACTGACAGACGGACTGGAATAAACAAACAAACACACAGGACCGACTGGAAAACATGACTGGAAACAAGACGAACTGGCACTGGATAGAAAACACGAGGAGACTAAAATAGGGAGATAAATCAACAGGTTAACAAGACAGGGCAGGTGTGACTAATAAACTAATAATGGGCAAACAAAGAGGAGGGGTATGACATAAGACAGAGAGACACACGGCGATACAGAATCAAAACAAAGCCAAATGCTCTCACAAGACACCAAAACACCCTAATGGCATGAGCGCACATCGGCAAGACAATGAGGCGATATTCGTCCATGCCAACTGACAAACAAGATGAGAGAATGAGTAGCAAAGTCAAACAAAGCAATGCCACGCATTCTCACACTAAACAAAATCTGAGCGTACATCGCGAGGCAAACACCATGCGATGCACACAACAGGCGACAAAAACAAGACAGGACACCTGTGTAAGAGTTCAGCCACACACACACACCCGACACCTTAGACTGAAGTGACAGAACCTCAGCACAACATGATGACAGCTCGCGACCCGGGCACGCAACGCAATGCAAGTGCGAGGCGCACCTGTGTTCGTGAGAGACAGACAAACTATTGACGCAAGTGCATGCAGCCAAGATTGCATAAGCGCGATGCACTCATGCCAATAACAGGCAGACATGGAGCACGAGTATCCGGATCCCGACACAGACTGAAACCGAACCAGACAGGAAGTCATGGTCCAGACACTGTGCTCCCGACATGAAACAAGACAGACCGAAGAGCACACGGCAGGGAATACAACCGAAACCACATGCTAACACAAAGACAGACAATGAAACAGAAGACAGACATTGGACGATAATGCCATGGTCCTGTCAGACAAAAATGTAGACTGACAGAGTGACAGGACCATGACATTTGCATGGCGAGCAGAGCTGCCCAGGCGGAATCCTCTGATCTTTTCTATTTTCTGTTCTGATTTGGCAGAAAATCTGTGGAAATATGCAGAGCTTTCTGGAGAGTTCTGCACACAGATTCAGTCTGCTGTGGTTCTAATACAGTAAGGATGGTCCATAAAGCCCAAAGTATACTTCAGTTAGATGCAAAAGTTAGGCGTCTGCATCCAGGACATGTGACACAAATTACGTCATCTGCAGAGTGCTCAGGCATTGAACGCATGCTTCTTGATTTTTCTCACTCCGTGTATTCTGCACGCGCAGTATGTGCATGCACCTGGAATTATTTGCATATAATTAGTGGATCCACAAGGTGCGAAGGTGGATGTGCAGGTCAAGAACGCGTGTAAGGTCAGGATCTGCATTTGTATAACTCGGATCTGAAGGAATAAAAAGATATCTTAATGGGTCTTAATTCTTCAAGAGAAAAAGTCCAATATCTCTGTGATAAGGAGGAGGGCATGGCCGGGCCGTGAGGACGCACGCCGGCACTGAATTGTCCTAATCAGCCGGAAAGGGGATAAAGACGAGCCAGAGGTGCCAGTTCGAGAGAGAGACACATGTGGCCTCTTTGTGTGTGTCTGTGTGTTTATGTTTGCGTTTTAAGTTGACTTATGTCATTAATTTTATGTTGACTGTTCTGCTGGTTCCTGCCTCCTCCTTGCCCATAATTGAACCCTGTTACATTGGTGCCAAAAACCGGGAAGGAGGAGGGATGCACTGTCCCGGAACTGCTGCCTCCCGCCAGGAAGTGGAGGAGCCGTTACCGTCCACCAGGGGCGGAGGACTCGCTGCTGTCTGCCAGGGGAGGAGCGGCTGTCGTCCGCCAGGGGGTGGAGGAGTGACTGTGGACCAGGTGACGGTGTGTCCGGGGACCGGCAAGCGAGTTTTTCCTCTCTCTCTCTTCCCCTCACTCTTTCCCTTTCCCCTCTCCCTCCCCTCATCTTTCCCAGGGCTCCAGAGAGGCGGGGAAGACCTGCTGGCAGAAGGATGGCCGGAAAGGCAACACCTCCCATCCAGGAGGGAGGGGAGTACGCCGTTGGTTTCCCCAGCCTGAATTGGGCAGTGGAGGAGTGTGACAAGGAGGAGGGCGTTGCTGGGCCGTGAGGACTGAATTGTTCTGATCAGCCAGGAGGGGGTTAAAGACAAGCTGGAGGCACCAGTTAGAGAGAGAGAGAAATGCACACGGCCGCTGTGTGTGTCTGTGTGTTTATGTTTGTTCAAGTTGACTTATGTCATTAAAGTTATGTTGACTGTTCTGCCGGTTCCCGCCTCCTCCTTGCCCATCCTTGCACCCCATTACAATCTCATAACAGTTGTAGCGCGCATGCACCAACCAACCACCTGTGTAGGTACGCACAGTCAAATAGAGTATATTTTGAAAGGCTATGCGTTCGACTGTACGCAGACGCAAAGTGTTCGCGTCAAAACTGAACTATACTTTTGGCTTTAGAAGGCAGCTCACTAGGTTTTGGAATGACCCAAAGACAGCAAAAGAAGAGTTTGGGAGATTTTCTTCTTGAACCAGTTATACTATTCTGCTTCAATTCAGTTCACTGAAAAGTTTACAATTAAATTTCATTTTGCATTTGAATTCTGCTTGTGTCCCCTGCCAAACAAATCCATTGGAGGACTCTGTAACTACACAGGCCCAATGGTCAGATATTGGATATGGCAGGGCCAAGTTGACTGTGATTGGCTGAGAGGGCTAAGCTGGCAGTGCACAACAGTTGGCACTGAATGTGTTAAAAACAGCCAGCAGCAAAATCCCAACTCAAGGTCATGGGTAAGATGAAAACTGGGGGAGTGAAAGTCAGAATGATGGAGAGACAGATAAAGCGAAAGAGTTGAACTGAGGCTACCCCCATTCTCCTCTTTTTACAATGGCCTTGACAGTTGTTTCTGTTCTTTTGTGATGGATCTGCATATAAATCAAATGCTGGTTAGGGTCACAAGGGCCGACTATGGGATAACATATCAGAGGATGGGTGAGGTGATATACTGGTTAGAAAAGGGGGATGTAATTAGTGATGTAGCAGTCAGGACAAGAGGGAAGAGATATCAGACAGATCTGATTTACAAAGAGAGCGAGTGGGCACACGAGTCATGTGAGAGTTTCAGAAGTGTGGTGGGCTGATCGTTTTGCTTCAGAGTAGAGACATCATGAAAACCAAAAAAACATTCTATAACTTAATCTTATGCAGAATGCAGTTTATTGAAAAAATCTACCTTGGTTTTATTCATTACAAGTATTTGATGATTTTATAAAGTCTTATAATTTATTCTGCAGCACAGCTTAGGCAAAAAGAAGAATTATTAGAGTGTTTGCAAGGCAGAATTGTATTGATTAGAGGTAGACCAATATGTTGATTTTACAGATTAATCTGGCAATAGTTGCTTTTTGGAACTATCGGTTATCTGCAAAAATCTATGCCGAATCCGATAGTTGAATTTTTTTTTCCTCATTTTTTTATTCTTCAACAATAAACCTCATCTGGTAATATAGGCTATAAAAAGCTTAATTTTTTTTAAATACTTGCATATGGGGGGCCTGGGTAGCTCAGCAAGAATTGACGCTGACTACCACTCCACCAACCAAATTGGCCCGGTTGCTAGGGAGGGTAAAGTCACACGGGGTAACCTTCTCGTGGTTGCGATTAGTGGTTCTCGATCTCAATGGGGCGTGTGGTAATTTGTGCGTGGATCACGGAGAATAGCATGAGCCTCCACATGCTGTGAGTCTCCGCGGTGTCATGCACAGCGAGCCACGTGATAAGATGCACGGATTGACTGTCTCAGAAGTAGAGGCAACTAAGACTTGTCCTCTATCACCCGGATTGAGGTGAGTAGCTGCACCACCATGAGGACCTAGTAATTAGTGAGATTTGGGCATGCCAAATTGGGGATAAAAGGGGACAAAATGTACAAAAATAAAATAACGGAGACAAATAAAACACCCCGGTGTATTTCGGGCTTGTTTATAGTTAAAAGTCCCATGTTATGCACCAAATCTTAATTTTTTCTGGTTATTATTGAAATTTTGGTTGTACAATAAACTGCTTTTGGAATTTTATTAATTTTGGACTCTTGTAGCCTCAATATCTGTGCCCGTCATATTAAGGAAAGACTTAAGAAATCTTAAAAACTATAGGCTGATTAATCGGTTATCGACTTTCCCACCATCTTAGTTCTCGGTATCTGCAAAATCCACTATAGGTCGACCTCTAGTTTTGATATTCCTCAAACATTCTGGTTAGGGTTTGTTAGAATCCCAAAAAATATACTTCTGCAATTATTTGAGCTTGAACCACTTAACATACACACTCAATTTTAAACTTTGTTCTAAATATACTTTCAGCCTTAAGCTCCGTACACACATGCAGTGACTTCCAGCGACCTCATCTCATTCGTTTTCAATGAGAGCTGGCGATTTCTGGCGAAACAACGACAGCGACCTCTGGTGACTAGATGTGGGTGTGGTGAGCGACACGACAAAACTGACAAAAGTTTAACTTAATGCTAATTAGGGATGGGCATTTTGGTCATTTTGTCTACTTGAGTACTCGAAGTAATTACTTGAGTACTCATCGAGTACTCAGTGGGAGGGCATATAGACATGCACAAATACAGTATGTACATATATGTCATATGTCTTTGGCTGCTGCATTGTGTCTCGTTGTTCCAAAGTATAATCATTAACACAGGCTGTTTTAATGTAGTCTGTTACAATAAGTACAAAAGAGGGCATAATCAAAATATCATGCATAATATTTTGTCATTATGTGAAGACTCGCTGGTTAATTCAATGAAACAATGCTCAGAACATGCGTCCCTGTTCTTCCTTCAGATTACCTTAATAAGCTTAGTAAGTGCGCACCACTGTTTCTGAACCGTGTATCTGCAAACCGTGGTTTCCGTGACGCCATAATCATCACGTTTTTAAAACACAGTGTTAAGTTGAAAATAGTTTTGAAGACCCTGCGTTCTGTTACATTCAGCTGTGCTCCATCTAGATGTTTGAAAGAAAGATTTCGCCTTGTGTGTCTGTGTGCGCACTTCTCCAGACTGTAAAGCACTGTCTCTGCCCGGACAAAAAGTCACGCTGCGCTCTGTTGGAGTTTGTTGCTGTGATGATTCATGCTTCCTCCCATTTAACTTGGAATTTTAAACTTCATACTTGGAAAACTGCAATGGAATGTCACTTTATGTTGGACTTACAACTCGTGCGGAAATCTTCAGCACTGATTTCGCTGAGATGCAGGTGTTTCACACAAACATGTCGGCACCGAGTGAGATTTACAGTCAATGATAAACCTTCACTTTTATTAAATAATATACATTAATGAGTCAAAGTTTCTACATTATATGACAATAAAACCTGTTTAGCAAATGTGTGCAGAGACAGATGTTCAAAACACGGTGGATTAAACTTTCTTTTGATTATCATAAACCTGTAGAAAAAACACTAGCATTGCAGCATTGTTTATCAGTTTGGTTGCTATGAGACGTCTCTGTTGACAATCAAGGTACCGCTGAAAATGACAACAAAAATAAGGCCCCTCTTTGGTACGTAGTGTATATTTGTCAGGGAGTTGTCACTGAATTTTGAATTCAGTGAAAAGTCACGTCAAGCATTTTCATTTTCAATCATCGTTTTCATGATCGATCATTGCTGTCACTTCCGAGTACTCGTGCCCATCCCTAATGCAAATAAGGAGTGACTTTCGGTAGTGACAACCAATACGAGTGAAGAGTGCATCAGTGGAACTCACGTCACCCGTCTCCTTTGAGATAAAGGTGTCCAAGTCGAGTGCAGGCACTGCCAGGCAAAGGAGAAGTTTCTGTAGGCAATTTAACTGTCTGTAACCACATACATGGAATAACAAAAAATTACGCATGGAAAATAAATTGTTGGCAGTGTGAGTGAGTTTGATTTGCACATTCGTACATAGATCGTTCATCTTATTAATTTTATGATGCATTTAGCACTGCTGCAGTTCATATAAAAACACTCTCCCCTGCAGAATGTGCATTTTTAGAAAATTGATGCCTTGTCAAATTAGAATCAATTATTAGTTTTACTAGCAAAATGCCTAATCTGTGATTATATTTTCAAACGATATGGCCAGACGTGCAGTCCACCAATAACGTTTGTGACAGCAATAGGAACGCCCACTAGTGTCTTCATACTACAGAGACTAGAGACATGAAGCGATGTCACTGTATGTGTGTATGGGTATTTAGGTGTGCTATTTATGTTGGGTTTTTGTAAACTATACTTTTGTGAGAAATGTATATAAATCTAACCATCCACAAAATCTCAAATCACATTATTCAGATTTAACCAAAATCTAACCATATTCAATGATGTCATTGTAATATTTGCATATTAAATTGATTTATCATGTGTTGATGCAGCATTTAACTTACACAGAACAAAATTCTAAACCCTACGCCTACTTAAAACTTTAACACCATTCTTTGGCTGCCTTATAAGTCAAGTTTAATATTTTAGAACAAACACAAAAGATTCTTTAAAAAAACTCAACAACATAAAAAAATAAATAAAAAAAAACATGTTTTCTGACATTTTAACATGCTGATCCTTTTAATGTGAGGCGATTTAGGGGCAACACTAGTGGCACCAAATATGAATTTCAAAATAATCACTGTTTTTAAACTACTTTCAAACACCCTGTCTGCTGTCATTGTTCATATAAAATAGGTAACCCCACTCTCAAACTCACACCATTAGTTAAGCCGATTTTGTCATGTCTGGACACTCAAACAAACAAACAATTTGCAATTCCATTTGTTGCCACTAGTGGCACAGAAATTAAACACTTTCCAGAACCAGGAACCAGAGAACACAGGGCTGAGAGAGAGAGAATAATAAAAAACAAATCAAAAATGAGAAAAAGACACATGATCTAGCTGACCTTTCTCAAGATGGATCAAGACAGAGTGTTGGCCTCACTATAGCAACAGTGTAAAATGCCCCACAGTAACCTCTCTCTTCCCACTGCCCTCCCTTCCTCGCTTGCTCACTCACTGCATGTGGATGTGTAATTGCTTGCAGGCATCTGAATGCAGAAGATGAACTTTGGCCTACTGAGGAGAGGTGTGTGTGTGTGTGTGTGTGTGTGTGTGAACAAGGAGGGCGGGGGGAGGGGTTCTGGCAGCTTTTGTTTTGTCTGGTCACATGGGGCCCTAGCCACCTTTCCAATACAAAGCCCCAGTGCACGTTAGGAAACCCACTTTTGAACGACAGTTCACCCTTCCGGCATTGATTAAAAAGGAGAAGTTCTGACAGAAATATGTTTGGGTTCACAATCATATTTGTATTTTGCATATAAGAAGCATATTTATCAGTCAGTAGCTCTGTAGTGCAAAAAGCTGGAGCGCACTCAAGTTACATTCTTCATTCATTTAGATGTACACGAGCAGCCAAAGGGCCTATTTCAGCCATTTGTAGAACACCTACTAGAATAAAATTACACTCTCAAATACTTGGCACAGAAGAGCCCTGCAGCCTCCAAGATATAACAAATAACCCTTTTCTACCGACATTGTTCGGGTGTGGGTTCTTGGGCCTGTGCGAATTCTCGAACTGTTCCGCACATTTCGGCCGCAGAAATGGCCGTTCCAGGGCTGAAAACAGAGAGTAACCCATTATGTCACTGTTCGGCTCTCAGGTTAGTGGAAAAGCGTGGCCAGTTTACGATATTTCCCCGGCCGTGAACCAGCGGAGCCCAGGCTTGGCACAAGAACCATTGCAATTTCGGTGGAAAAGGGCTAACAGAGAACATTGCTTTATGATGAAAAGAAGAAGTGGCGAAAATCAAGAAAAACGGCAGTGAAAGCATCGGCTGAATGTTTCTTTCTTGGAAGATAGTTGCCTCAAATGATTTTTGGGAAAAAACAGAAGCATAGTGTTTTTTTTTACATGACAAGCTCTTGGAAGGGAGTGCATGTGCAGTGCTGTCTAGAAATTGCATTAACGGAGCTCATCTCTCTGTGGGTCCTGACCTGCCGTCAGCCCCAACACCCACCCGGCCTGATTCTCTGCCCTCTTCCTGCAGCCTATAACTCACACAAGAGGCAAATCAATTTATAATGAAATATGGAGGGCAGAGAAGGGGGGCAGAGCATAAGAATGCACCTCAATACTGTTCTTTTCTCTTCTCGCTGCTACTGTCCAAAGCGTTTAAGCACTATTTTTGGCAAATGTTGGCTGTGTTTTAGCTATAATACTGGATAGAAATGGATAACTGACACCTAACCATTCCATGGACTTTATTTGATCAACATTAAGATTTTAGGCTAATTATACACTCACTAAGCACTTTATTAGGAACACCTGTACACCTACTTATTCATGCAATTGTCTAATCAGCCAATCATATGGCAGCAGTGCAATGCATAAAATCAGGCAGATAGGGGTCAGGAATTTCAGTTAATGTTTACATCAACCATCAGAATGGGGGGGAAAAAATCTGATCTCAGTGATTTCAACCGTGGCATGATTGTTGGTGCCAGACGGGCTGGTTTGAGTATTTCTGTAACTGCTGATCTCTTGGGATTTTCACACACAACAGGCTCTAGAGTTTACTCAGAATGGTGCCAAAAACAAAAAAATCCAGTGAGCTGCAGTTATGTGGACTGAATTGCCTTGTTGATGGGAGAGGTCAACGGAGAATGGCCAGACTGGTTTGAGCTAATAGAAAGGCTACGGTAACTCAGATAACCGCTCTGTACAACTGTAGTGAGCAGAATAGCATCTCAGAATGCACAACACGTCGAACTTTGAGGCAGATACAAGTTGGCTCGTACAAAAATGTACACTTTATCCTCCTATGGAGAAAACTAGATTTTTCCTAAAATTACCCCCTAAACCTAATGATATTCATAGAAATTTACTTTTGTGTACCATGGAAGAAGGAAAACACTGGGGTTTGGAAAGAGTAGGGAAACATCTCACAGGTTATTGACATACAGTGCATCAGTCATTTTGTATTGCATAAATAAATATGGAATGAGTAACCAAAATTGCTCACTGACGTTTCCTTTCTTAAAATACATTTTATGCCTGTATTGTATCGATTTAAAATTCTGTTTGTTGATTGGTTGGTCTTTATGGGAATAAAAGTTGTACCCTTTTGTAGGAACCAAGTTGTACAATATTTTAGGATTTCATCATCTTGTATGGATTATAACGAGTTGTCATGAATTTTTAAAAATACAAATATTCTATGTAGTCTCTCCATTAATCGCAAAATGCTGTTAAAAAATTGTTGAAGCTGGAATTTAGCATGACACACTGCAGAACATGTCAACTTTATTAAAGTATTTAATTTCAACTACCTCTATAAATATTGTTTCAAAGTATATTTGGCTTTGTAATCATAGTTTGGATTCATAAACTTACATCACCTAAATTGCTGTATTTGTAAAGTGAAATATTTTTGACCTAGAGATCATAGGTTTCTTTATAATTTCTCAAGTAACTTCTCTGGAAAGGCGAAGCTGATACAAGAACTCTTTCTTTGAGAAACGGCTCTCATATCTACCCAGTATGAGAAAAACGTTCAGGATAGCCTTATAAAAACTAAACTAACACCCACTCAATGCTCTCAACTCATGACAGAGATAGAGAAATATCAGAGGAAGTAAAAGGAGGACAGGCACTCAACCTGATGTTACCCTTCCAGGCAGGTGGGCAGTGTGGCCTGTGTTCAGAAAGACTGAGAGTACATTTGTCTGCCTCAATGAATAATACAGAAAAAGAGTGCAAGGTTCGACTCAGTACAAGTGCAGTGGAGTGTGTTCAGCTGTCCTCTTATCACAAAAGCACTCCCATGATGCATTACCTCAGTCAGAGTGTAGGCGGTCAATGCAGATGTGCAGCAAAAAGAGGAGCAGCTCTGAGGAGAGGGTCACACTAACCATTCTCAAACCCATGAGGACGCACTCTTCGAGACGACACATGATATGATACAACAGAAATCTACAATCTGTATGTATATTGAAATTGATATCACACACACTTACCGAAGCTGTTGTTCACATTATTCACAATACCTTCAAACACTGTGCATTGCATGTTTCAACAATTCAACGAATCAAACATTCAAACTTTACACTACCCATACACCAGGCTAGGTAATTCAAATGAGACATGATAACCCCAAGGAGTTAATTTTTAGCAGACGCCTACATAATCTAGTATAGCCATATGGTATGGTGCACTTTTCAGCAAATTCTGGCCAAGAACCATCCTATTAGAAAAGGAAAAGGGCAGGTCAATCCGAGAAAGAGCTAGAGAACGAAAGGGAATATACAAGTGTGCTATTGTTAGTAAACAAGGATATCTTGTTTACTTAAACCTTAAGGCCAAAGTAAACTTTTTTTTTTTTTGCATGCCGCCACGTCTCCAGCACAGTGCAGGCCAAGCAAATTTCGTCATCAGCACACTGTCCCCGTGCAGCCCAGTTTTTCTAGACACACGGATAGACACTAGACACTTCTGTGCACATTGTCTGCATATGCACCTGGAGTATACTGTACTTAAGCGTATCACAAAGCAGTCATAGTGTGCATGCATTGAAAACATCCTTACGGGCTCGCGGGACTCTTTGAAAGGCTGAGTGCTCAAGAGTGTGCGAGACGTAATGGTATGCGGAAAAGTACACCCTAGTAAGGGGTGGTCACACTAGACTTTGAGCATGCAAAATTATTTCTGACACTTCAATGGACAGGATATGATGTCATGCGTAAGGTTTCTGGTTTTAATAAACAATAAATAACACCTACTCACATTATTGCAACAATAAAAGCCGCTTTCAAATATGTATTCTTTGTAATAAGAAAAGATGTCAGTGTGTGACATTTCGATCTTCTTCTGGTCACACGACTTCTCATCATGCAAATTTGCAGGTCAGAGTTCTTTAACTTTTGTGCACAGCGGAATGCAAAATTTCTTCATGAGCTTGAGTTTCATGTCTCCCGCGTTCTAATGCATTTGAATGGGAGTAAATGGAGCACAAAGTGGTGCGTGAAAGCAGCTTCAAGTATCTCAAACTAAACTTGACACAAATTTGATGCCATGAACATGAAATAAAAACCTGCATTGCAGCCAGCCAGTTATATTGGAACTTGCGATTTCAGCTGTGGCCATGTGGTTTTAGGGCATATAAAGTCCACAAGTCTCTGTGTCACTGTAACTTTGTGCACTTACAGTATTTATCCTCTATCTACTCAGTTGAGAGAATGTGTATTTAGAAATATCTTTATGACAGCAGTCAGTGCTGCTGACTGCAGGGAAAGAACAGGATCACTCAACTACACAGGGACCTTTCCTGAACCAACACTGGGCCCAGATGACCCAGCCTGGATTTAGACAGAGACACACACACAAACACACACAAGCTTAAACGTGCAGATGAAAGCTAGAGATTACCAGTGTCTGCTGAGGTCATGCTTTGCAAACGTAAGACCCAGAAGCTCATCTTTTAGATTCATATGTGTGTCTCTTTAGTTAACCATTTAATACAGTTGTCAGTTAACTATGACTTGGTTTGCACCCAGTTTGTTGTGAATCTCCAGACAAATCTGTAAATTCAAACACATACTGTTAAAAAAAAAAAAAAAAAAAAAAAAAAAACAAGATAGATAGATAGATAGAAAAACAGGTCAGAATGACCTAGATTGGAGTATCTGGTATTAAAGTGCTCTATATACTGTGCCAAAGCTTGCTTATAGTCATTTGTGATCTGTGTTTTGGCAAATAGAGATTAATTGTGTGTAAGTGTGACTAGGGGAAAGGATCATAAATATTACAGTGTCAGACTACAATACAGAGGGAAAGGTGAGTGAGTAAAGAAAATAAATAATGTGTGTGTGTGTGTGTGAGAGAGAGAGAGAGAGAGAGAGAGAGAGAGAACAATGTGTGTAAATTAGACTTGAAAATAAAGCAAAGGCAAGGAATAGACAGAAAGACCGGCAGACTGGGTGTCGTGCCAGTTGATTATGAAAGTTCCAGGTGGGTCTCTGAGTTTACATGATACTTATGACCTAATCAACAGACACGCACACATACGAGCACTCCCAGGCTTCTAAGAACACACCCCAATTCTGCATACCGCCACTAGAACAGTCTAAAACCAAACGGCTGGTCATTGACCCCGCATATACACACAACCAACTGGAATGGAAGAAGTTGTGCAAAACAAACAGTATTTGTTTGCAATATAATTTGTTAGAGGTATATGTGATCTGAAATACTCAAGATGGAGGGTAAGTTGATGTTTGAATGTTTCTTGGTGTCTTTGTCCAAAGCAGACAAAACGGAAATTAAACAAGGATGTATCTTTGTGTCTGATCATGCAACAAACCAGGAAATATCCTTGTTAAATTTGGGAGCACTTAGATGTCAGTCCAAGTAGAAGTGTAATCTCTGAAACAATCAGTCTCTCTCTCTCTCTCTCTCTCTCTCTCTCTCTCACACACACACACACACACACACACAGAGAGGGGACAGCTAGCCAGTCCAAAATTGCTATAGTTTTTTCCATCCTTCCAAGAAGCCAACAAACTGGAGAAGAGTTTGAGCCAGGCAATGGACCTCTGGGGCTCTACAGCATTTAAGTATGATAAAAACATTGCCAAGAAGGAAGCTTAGAGCACACATTACCAAAGGAACAGAATCAAGCATAGAAGAACTGCAGGCAGGGTGGGTCATCGTACTTGGAAAACAGTCTGGAAAACACATTTCCATGACTATGCAAATTCTTTTGGGAGTTTGTTCCACAAACTTCTTGAATTGGTGTCAAATGATTTTTAACAGTTTTGTTAGCAGTTTTTAGGTGGATAGGAGAACTTGAGTTCTGTAAGCTTATGTCATTTAACAAAACCCCATTCAAGCAAAGATTTATTTTCCCATCAAAAAACGCCTTCATATGCTTTCTCAGCAAAAAGCTTCCAATTGTTTCCAGAGGAACTAGACCAACTAAAGACAATGTAGAACAAGCAGTGTCTGGATTAAATTATCATCCTCCCTGCCATAACCTGTCCACTTTACTGATGGTTGTGTTTTTAGCCACAATGGAACTTCTTTTAACAACAAGCAAGCAAAAGAAATAGTAATTTCCAACATGGCAGTTTAGCTGTGAAGTACTGGAAGTATTACCCAGAGCCTTGCAACTTTAAAAAGCAGCAAGGGCACAGCTGCTGCCTCGTACATGTCAAATCCAAGCATAGTGACTATGTGATATCTGAAACGCTAAAATATTATTTCCCATCTATGTCTTTAGGACTAAATAGGTTTGGGTTTGCAAATTTCTCACTCGACATCGTCCTGATAATGCTTTGCAAAATTCATAAAAATGCACAGTGAATACTTCTGTTTGATGCTTCTTGTTCTGAATAATGTGTTCGCAGAAGAGCTAAGCTCTGAAGACTGAAGATACATTTTAAAATCTTGTCTTAAAGGATTTCTTTCTCTCTCACACACAGCTGGTTTGTATACATGCAACGACAGAAAATTACTTGGCAGAACTTCAGGTGATATTACAGCATCTGAGTCTCATAAGAAAACATACAAAGCTGGCTAATGCTAGTTATAGAAAACAGAGACATCTAAACTTGTGGTGGTGGTGTAGTGGTTAAAGCTCAGGAATGGTAACCAAAAGGTTGCAGGTTTGAGCCTCCCATGTAGCAAGCCATGAGCCATCATTGTTCCCTTGAGCAAGGCACTTAATCTTAGCTTTTCCCTGTAATAAGTAATCTATCATCTAGCATCTGCCAAATAACTACTTACTCACGAAACTTCAGAGAGGACGTAAGGAACTTTTAAACAGAAAATAAGTAGTAATAACAGAATAGTATTTTTGAAAAATATATTTAAAATAATGTACACCCACATGAGATGAAGACCCTAGTCATATCATCTGCTTTATTCTACATGTGGTGCTGGCTGCACATTCATGAGCACTACCATGCTGAGATCACATGATGAGCCAAATATGTCATGGTTCTGGCATTTGTGCTGGCTCTTACTGTTGTTTGTTTTTCTCTCTCCCTCGCGTCACACAGGTGGAGCCGACACACGTGATCAGCGTTTCCATGGGAACGATGATCGGTCTTGGGGAGACGCTGATCATGGCAATGATTTACTCGCCTGTTCCACCTGCTTCACTCTGATTGCACTCCCTACTTATTCCTTGTGTTTCCCCTCTTTCTTTGCCAGTTTATTGTTAGCTGTCAATGTTAACTGTGCTCTCTTGTGTAGTTGGAGCGTGCTCGTGTGTCTGTTGGTTGCCTGTCTGTAGAGGTGTGGTTACCTATCCGTTTACCATCGCCATCACCAGTTCGGTGCCCAGTTCCTGTGGAGGAGGATTCCTCGGTCTCTGCCCGTGTCTTGGGGGAGTTATCTTATGGGCTTTGCTTCACACCACACCAGCTTCAACGGACTCTCTTTGGATTGCTCCTGACTTCCACAACGCACACACCCATCATACGAACACACTCTTCCATTAGTCCAGCGGCTCGCTTGACTTTGCCTTCTGCAGCCGGCGCCGGGTGCGCTTTACCTTTGCCTTGAGAACTTTGTGTTAATAAATCCTTTTGAACTGTCACCTCTGCGTTTGGGTCCCTTGTTTCCCCTATCTAATATGGCTGACGCGCCGATGTATCGCGGTCCATAGAAACGACTTCTAATAAGGTATCTACGTATAGATATCTATGAATAATATCCTGTCATTGGATGCTTTTACAAGCGAAAAAAAAAATGTCATGGTTGACTGAGAAATAGCGCATTTTTACAATGACATCAGTAACTGAGAACTTTTGTTTTTGTGTGATTTCGCATATACACTGCTAGGAGTCAGCACAACATAAACACAAATTTTTTACAATAAGGGACAATATTTAGCCCCGGAATTTGATTTTCAGGGACATTTTTTACCTTTATGAGGCCTTATTTTTCTACCATATAACACACAGTTGTTGTCCATTTGTCAAACACTTCAATTAAATCAATTATGGTCAAATAGCTGGGATTCCAACAAAATGTTTACCATTTTTTAAGTGCATTTCTAAAAATGCGACTATAGAAAATACGAATTGTTATGCATTTCCATCCACTACGTCATGCGCATTATCTTTAGGGAGCCTGATTTGTCCTGGTGGAGCAGCTGGATTACCTCCTTCCTTTGGGGTGAGTTTTATTTGCAGGATTGGAGCATTTGTACATTGTTTTATTAAATGGTGCCCGGAGACGGGGCAGAATAAGTGTAATATCTGATATAATGAGGGCTGAAATGGCTGCAGTGCCCTCACGCCGCCAGCCTCAGTATACCTGGGAGCTCAAACTGTTCTGGCGGATGGTGAGGACCCATTTTAAAGACCAGCTGTGGGTTAAACACTTCCGAATGTCAATAACTTTGTTCGAAGAATTGTGTGCCAAGGTTGGACCTTTCGTTGGGCCTGTCACATTAAGCTATCGCACACTCATAACCAGGGCCACAACCCTGATAGACATTGAGGGGGACATGTCCCCCCAATATTTATAATAGTGGTCTACTGATATGGGGTTTTTCCAATCCTGAATATGTGGTTACATCCTTGCTCATAACATGTGCATGAATAGTCAAAACATGTCATTGTTTTGCAAATCAACTCTTTCCATCAGCTTAATGTGCCTTTTAACTAATGCAAAACTCTAGACCAGGGGACAGGAACCTGTGGCTCTTTGTTAAAAATCAAGTGGCTCGCTGGGTGTCTCACCATTCACCAACACATGATTGTTTAAAACTTTCTAGATATAATTTTCCTGCAGAAAGTGTGGGTGTGATTGCAAAGATTGAAGTCATAGACACTGTTTTGATTTCCTTTCTCCCGAATTTGTCATACAGCCTACTCCTGGTGAACAATGTTTGAAATTAATACCTGCCAAATGCGGATTTTTCATGCACAGTGGCGGGTAATTTTACTCACAGCCACTGTGGAGGGCGACCTGTAAGACTCGTAGTGATATACTGTATGACAAGAAATTAGACACAAAGACTGGCATGTGAAAAATGTGTGATTATATTTTGAAGAACAGACGAAAGAAAAGCCGCCGATGCGTATCTGATTTGATATATGTGCGCAGTGAGCTCTGCTGTTCACGATTGCAATGAAAGTGCTTCTCCAAGACATGCACACGCATAGAGTTCTGCGCCTTGTTTGCCAATAACTTTTGATCTTAGTGGTTAAGAGCATTTTCTACGAGCGATTTAATGTTCGTTATTTTTTATATGCACCAAGGGTGTGAAATAACACCCGCCACCTGCAAATGCAACGAGGCTCAATCCAGTTTGCGAGCTCCTCGTCCAAATGCAGGTATTTCATGCGCGAGTAATTTTGCTCATCAACCCGCAACAGGCGGGTGACCTGTAAGACGTCTCGGAGTGACACATGACAAGAAATGCTGTTAGTCACAAAGACGCGCTTGAAGAAACGTTATTATATTTTTATTATATAAAAACAGACAAAAGAAAAGCCGTCATCGCTCATGTCTGATTCGCTGTTTGTTCTGTTTGTGCAGCGGGACCCTGTCTCATGGAACACAATAGAGTTATCACTCCTTTTTCTCTGTTTCATTCATCTGAAAACTTTTTGTAAGAATAATGTCATCTATGAGAATGCTGCAAATTATCTCCGATCATCTCAGAAGGTGCTGTGAGTTTTGCTTTATTTCCATGGAGCAGTTTGCTTTTTAGCATTGTGAATGCAACTCTGATATATATAATATTTATATTTGTATTAAAGAAACAAAGACGGTAGTGACTAAATCATGAAATAATATAAGACACCTTGAACTTAAAACTGAGTTCTATTTTCTTTTCTTTAGGCAGCATTAACTGTATTACCAAAATGCAATACAAACACATTCAATAAGAACATACATGGGAATTTATTAGGCTTATTTATTATGATTATGATTATCTTTACATTTATAATTGTCTTTAGTTCTTAATTTGTATGCTGTTAGTCATTTTTCACCTGTTGGGGGCCATTGGAGATGGTACATGTTTGGATTCGGGGTAGATTTTTTGATCACTTCGTTATTTTAATCGATTTTTCAATTCGTTTAAAGTGCAATTTGAATTTAGAAATGTCTTTTGTTTAAGTTTTTCATGTTTCAATAAATTAATTTAATTTTTAAAGCAAAGTCAATAAAGCAAAAATATTCACTGACCCTCAGCAGGGGGTTGAAGATATAATCGGATATCATTATATTTATTAAGGTGATTATCTTTCAAATATTTTTTTACATATCGCCCAGCCCAAAAGGGAAGTGAACTTTTTCATAAACAATTGTAAAATGAAGTAATTTTATGGAGACCCGCACAAACACGTGTACTCAATTCCATATTGCAACATGTTACCTATTAATTGTTGCATATTTGTTTTCGAGTAGTCTATGGGCATAATAAACATTTTATTGAAAAACTTTGTTTTTTGAAAATAGTAAAATATTAGTTTGTGCTATGGCTCTCTCGAAAAAATGTATCAACCAAAAATTTAAAAATTGGCTCCTCAGTGAAAAAAGGTTCCCGACCCCTGCTCTAGACTATCCACCTCCTCCTAGCGCATTACATTTTAAGAAAATTTTGAGTTTATTCTTATCAAGCGTTTCCATACGGGATTTCTTATGCGCAACTTAAAAATGCAGTATAGTCGGATGTAAACCCAGCTAATAAGGTTGCAAAACCCATAACTACATAGGACAGAACAGCACAGAATATCATGAAATAGAAAAAAATGCTTGATAAATGCTCGTTCTTTGCCCCCACATTTGAATTTTTTTTTATTATTTTAGGTATGTGCCCTGAGCCCTGGTTAATTTCTGACTTGCATGAGCTTGACTTCATCCTTTTGTTTATGTTCTGCATGGAGAACTATGGATGAAGAAACTGGCATTAGGGTCAATACTGATGTGTCTGAAGGATGATAAAACCTGTTACTGACATATTACTGTGTCTTCAGTTCTCTAGCTGCAGTGTCTCTTTAAGACTACAGCCAGTTAAGTAGTTTAAGACTCTGGCATAGCCAAGCAATGACATATGTGTAGGAAGAAAGCTTTTCTGGGCAGCCTGTATTTTTGGAAATCTGAACTATGGTTGAGAGTCATTGTAGTGAATGGGAAAAACAACTGATGATTCTGGAAAACACTGTGCCAGTATATGAAAGACGAGATACTTCAACTGTGACCATGATTACAATACATAGATGTGAGGAGCTCACAACATGCAAATGAAAATCAAACTGGTATTACTGCTGTAATTGTGAGATTACAGTTGGTGTGGGTGTCAGATATCCCTGCACCAGGGCTCTTTTTCAAGGCATGTCAGAATGGGATTTCTAGGGGTTGGAGGATTGCTCTATTTTAGCCTCCTGGTCTGGTCATTTATGTCGTCCAGTGACAGAGCTAACTCCCATACATCAGCCTAAGTTGACTGTGCCTCTGTTGTGACAAGAATGGAGGAGTTTCATTTGTAGCCTGGTCACTGTTTGCTCACAGGGCAGCCAGGGGAGAAGAGGAGGGGCCAGAACAAGCATGATACACCCTTAATGGGCATGCTCACTGCAGCTGGGGCCTCAGGGGGTTTGGCCATATGGGACCTAACTGTTTATTTTCAGAGCACAAATGAAACACCCCCACCAAAAGTAGAGTGGGTTTTATTGTCACTGTTGTGAGCTGATGGATGGACAGAATGTTTATTATTTAATGGAGCTACACTGAGGATCAGGGTCGCTGGGACAAGCACGTAGAGTCTGTGAATCTTACTCATCAAGTGAGGACGTTTTTTTTTTTTTTAAACGTTAATTTATCAGATGTAATTGCACAATTGCATGATGGACAACTTGTTCATCCTTCTTACAATTCCCTTGTGCGTGCGTGTGAGCACAGTTAACACAGTGTTGTCTGATTATGATGTTTCAAAATTATTTTATATTGTTGCATAGTATGTCGGGAAAGTATAGTGGTGTTAATCCTACCAAATATTATGATTTAGTCCCATATCTATCAGTTAGTATAGCTGAATGCTCATTTGAATTTTTATTTAAGAACTTCAGAGGACTGCACAGGAAGGCTTTCAAGGAATATTGTGTTATCCTTACTTGTCATCTAAGATAGTGACATGTTTGGTTGGGATTCCCAGAACTGAAGCTGTCAGGCAGTTCCATTTTGCTTTGGGGTCCTTGATAGTTGTAATTGCCTGAGCATTGCAAAAAAAAATTTGATAGTGTCGCTTTTACATTTTATAAAAAAGTAGGATTCCAGCATTTTTATTTTGTCTTTATTTAATTAGCTCCAGACAAAAGGTGCAATATTTATACAACATTCATTATTAAAAAGCGTGCATTTACAAGGTCAAAGTAAAAGGGTTCTGATATTTGCAAATAACTACAAGTGATTTATAAGGAATTATATTTAATGTTATAATTTACTCATGGAAACGTAAACCTACCTGTTGACAAACATAACAAATGAACGGCTGCTTTCAATTCAACCAATTGTAAGACTGCAGGTGCAAAAAAACATGCATTCATCATCTGGTTGTGCAGTGACTAACTGGTGTCTCAGTGCATCTCACACGCGCCTTTGCTTCCGAAATCCGTGAGAGCGCATCAGAGCTTTCGTGTGTTGGACAAAAATTTCTGTCTCCACCACTGTAAACGGGAGAGGATATTTACGTACCAACTGTGGTCATAACTGTTTATATCTGTAATACACAAACTTTATAGAAGTAATGTAAGCCACACAGACAAATATGACGGCAACGAAAACAAACATCTCGACCGTGTTACAAAAACAGTCCGTGTGGAACCAAGGTCTACTGAAAAAAGGTTCCTACAACAGACCTGCAGAGCGGATAGGCCTTTTTCACAGACTGTGATGACGCGTTTCCGCTTTATTTAGCAGCGTAAATCTCGCAATTTAAAAAAAAAAAATTATACATTTTTAAATATTGAGTGTAAATGTATTACATTATGCTTTGTGTTATATTACCCTGGAATTGGTTTTAAACAATGAATTGCCACAGCTGCTAGGGGTTTCTATTGCAGCTGCTGAGAGTGGCAGTACATTTGGCATCTTCTCCCATCTGACTGTCTTAATCCACCGCTCTCTATTTATTTATTTTTCTTCTGGAAAGTCATTCAAATGTAATAGTTCATTTTTTCTTTTGCTCTTGGAGCAAATGGGTAAGTGAAAATAATACTTGCTGTGGTCTCACTCATTCACTCCCATTCATCGCTGTCGAAGTTTACCCTGCAATTGTTTACTTCCGCGCTCCAAAACCCGGAGTGTGAAAAAGGTCTGTTGTTTACACAAAAAGACTGGGTTATTGCACGAGATTATTTCCATTTACAACATCTAAGTGCCATATGATTAAAGTACAAAAAGACACCCTTGAATGACGGTTATGCTTAATTATTTTCACAAACCGACAGCTTAGTTGGAGTAATTCACGGGAATCCATTTGTTTGAATAAGAAGGTTTCTATTAAAATATCCTTGTTCCTTTATATTTCGTGTTTAACAATATAAGGAGATAGAGGTTTGGGTGGGGTGAAGGCCGCCTGTGGGAAGAGTTTGAACGTCACACCGTTTTATCCTGTTTGCTTGAGAAAAACTCTTTCACTCGTCTTCCCAGGTGCACCAGAGCTGCCCAAACTGCAAGTCCACCAGGTATATAACCCATAGAAACCGGTGCATTTGTGTCGTGTACTAATTTCTGGTGCAGAGTTATTCAGAAAAAGTCTTGAATGTATATTCACGGCTTAGTAAGGACAAATAACTAGCCTGTGTTTGAAGAGTGACTGCAACGCTCACGCAGTCCCACTAGCGACGAAATATATATTCTTACATTTTAAGCGCACAAACTCGCCCTCAACACTTCTGGGAGTGTCTCTGTGGAAATGAGGTGAGTGTGTTGTTTAAAATGAGTGTTTTAGGCTGTTTGTAGTGTATTACACGCAGGCTAGTCAGTGCTGAGCGTTTGTGTTCAAGATGGCGACGCGAGTTTCAATGTAAACGTGAAACACACAGCTAATGGCTATTTCCCTTAAACTCTCTCTGCTGATTCCCTGCACAGTATATTTTATAATATTATGTCTTCTGTGGTTTATTCGCATTTCTGAGGAGCAGAATTGTGTAGGTTTTGTCAGTGGTTTCGGGTAAATAGTTTCTCTTCGTTTGAGATAACAGTAGCTTGCTGGCTAACGCCATTAGTTGAGTTTTTAGAACAGTATGCAGTTTACTGTTGGAAATCATTACTGAAGTCTGCTGTGTCATATATAGATATTAATATATATATATACACACACACATACGGTCTGCGGCTTTTCATACTTGTGGGGTTTCCAAAAAATTTGTGTTCACCCTTTTTTGCATGTTCATACATTGAAAAGCCTTTTATGTAGTCTTATAAAGTCATGCTTGGAAACGAGACTAACTTAACCCTTGTGCGACCATCGGGACATTTTTTTTCCCTCTATCATTTTGTCTGTGTTAATGCCAATGGCATACATTTGGCCAAAGGTGTGTATTTTTGGGGGAATTTTGATATTTCAACCTCAGTTCCTATAATACATCTATAATACACTGTACACAAAATAGTTACACTCAGGACCTTAAGGACAAAAATGTCCCCATTGAAACCCATTAAAACGGCAATATTTGATCCCAGTGCCATTAAAGCATAAAATCATGTATTTAATTATATTATTCTTTCATTCTGGAGCCCTGGCTTCAAAATTTACATTTTTAATATTTTCCACTATATGGCGCCATTTTTCTCATGTTTAGCCTATACATGCTTTTTTCCCTATTTTCTTTATTATAGAGCACTGCAGGCCAATTGAATAAATGATGCAGCTAAAATTGTGTGGTATGTTGGTTTGGATGTCAGAGTGTGTTTTATATATGTGTATTGAGAAATGTGTGTGTGTAAAAAAAATAAAAACAGTGGCATTATATAAACAAACTGGCATTTAAAGGGTTAAAATCCCGAAAATGAATGAATATTTGGTAGTCATGATCAGGACTGATGTTGGTTAAAAGATCTAAGTCAGTGAAAGTTGAAGATAATATTAATATATAATATTTTTATGGCAGTTTTTTGATGTGGACATTTTTTCCTCTAAGGTCCTGTGTTTTGTATTTTTTTGTATTTTTTTTTTTTATCTGACACTGCACAAAAAAATTATAATGCATAAAAATCAATGTTGTTGCTAATCATTGACATATCCCAGACTGTGATAATCCAAAAAAAAAAAATAAAAAATAAAAAAAATTCCCCTTAGCATTTAGTATATGACATACATTTTTTGTTTTTCATAAAAAACAACAGTGGCATTATATAAACAAACTGGCATTTAAAAGGTTAAAATCCTGAAAATGAATGAATATTTGGTAGTCATGATCAGGACTGATGTTGGTTAAAAAAATTATATTAATACATAATATTATTATGGCAGTTTTTTGATGTGGACATTTTTGTTCTAAGGACCCCTGAGTAACTTTTTTTAAATTGATGCACAAGGGATATTTCACCCCAAAAATGAAAATTCTCTCATCATTTACTCACCCTCATGCCATCCCAGATGTGTATGACTTTCATTCTTCTGCTGAACACAAAGATTATTTGAAGAATATTTCAGCTCTGTAGGTCCATACAATGCAAGTGGATGGGTACCAAAAATGTTAAAGGTCCAAAAAGCACATAAAGGCAGCATAAATGTAATCAATAAGATTCTTGTGGTTAAATCCATGTCTTCTGAAGCAATATAATAAGTGTGGGTGAGAAACAGATCAATATTTAAGTCCTTTTTTACTATAAATTCTCCTTGACCAGTAGGTGGCGATATGCGCAAAGAATTTGAATCAGCAAAAACAAAGAAGAATGTCAAAAGTGGTGATTGATTGTAAAAAAGGACTTAAATATTCATCTGTTTCTCACCCACATTTATTATATTGCTAATGAGCGCTTGTTCAGCCTTTGAAGCATAACAAAGTGGCCTTTGGAGGGTGAGTTGTTGGCAATTCTAAGCATTCACAAATGTAAACTTTCAGACATGATGTAATTCACATGAATACGCTGTTTTGTTTTTAAAAATGTGTAAGAATTACGTGTGTATGAATATTAAGAGGATAAAGAGGCTGCTAACGGGTATAAAAACAAATTAAACAACAAATAAACATGCAAATACATGTGATGTAACGTGAGTCCTGACCATCAGATGTTGTGTGGAGCAATAGAGACCGTTTGAGCGATCATGAGCGCTTTTAGCTTTAGGGGCCGTTTACACAACAACATTTTCAACTAAAAACGGAAAACCTTTTATGCGTTTTGGCTGTTCGTTTACATGACAACAGCATTTTGGGCCTGAAAATGCAAACATATGAAAATGGGTTTCAAAGTGCAAGTTTTTGAAAACGATGCCGTTATCATCTCCATGTAAACATACAAAAACGGGTATTTGTGAAAACGATGACATCATGCGCACGCATATTAGATCCAGTGTACACAAGACCTCTCTCTCCGTCGGAAGATATCCATATATATCAGAGTTTTCTCTGATATCCAAAAACAAGTCAACATCAACAGCTTGTTATTTTAACTTACTCTCCTACCAGCCCAAGAGTCAGCGGGGGGAATACAGAAGGAGGCAGGAGACGAAGTGATGGTATAATGAGCATAGTTTATTGAATAATCTTGACAGTTTAGTCTATAGGCATGCGCGCGAGTACTTCAAAACAACACGCAAGACATTCAAAGCAACAATGGTGGACTACAGGACTGTGTTTGTGCTGCTCAAGATTTTGAGTTTATTGACGCTTCTCCAGCAAAGTAATTGTAGTAACAAAGCAACCTCATCGTCCGTCCAGACAAAATTGCTCGATGCTTTTGCCATCTTCATTGTTTATATTCACCGCTCTGTGGAAGAATGCTTATGTGCGCAGGCGCATAGTGTTTCTTTACAAAGTGACATCGCCAACTACTGGCCTGGCATGCACGTTTACACGACAACGACGTACTAAAAACTGAAAAGTTTTTCCTTTGCGTTTTTGAAAAGTTTCGCGTACAGACGACAACGTGGTCAAAACGATCCCCGTTCACATGGATCCACGAAAACTACTAAAAACGCTGTATTGAGGCCTGGGTAGCTCAGTGGTAAAATACGCTGGCTACCACCCCTGGAATTCGCTAGTTCGAATCCCAGGGCTTGCTGAGTGACTTCAGCCTGGTCTCCTAAGCAACCAAATTGGCCCGGTTGTTAGGAAGGGTAGGGTCACATGGGTAACCTCCTCGTGGTCGCTATAATGTGGTTTGTTCTCGGTGGGGCACGTGGTGAGTTGAGCGTGGTTGCCGTGGTGGATGGCGTGAAGCCTCCACACGCGCTATGTCTCCGTGGCAGTGCGCTCAATAAGCCACGTGATTAGATGCACGGGTTGACTGTCTCAGATGCGGAGGCAACTGGGGTTCGTCCTCCGCCACCCGGACTGAGGCGAATCACTACGCGACCACGAGGACTTAAAAAGCACATTGGGAACTGGGCATTCCAAATTGGGAGGAAAAAGGAAAAAGAAAAAAAAACTCGCTGTATTATGCATGGGCCATTAGTTGGCGATGTCACTTTGTAAAGAAACACTACGTGCCTGCACACATAAGCATTCTTCCACAAAGCGGTGAATACAAACAATGAAGATGGCGAAAGCATCGAGCAATTTTGTCTGGATGGACTATGAGGTTGCTTTATTACTACAATTACTTTGCTGGAGAAGCATCAATAAACTCGAAATCTTGAGCAGCACAAACACAGTCCTGTAGTCCGCCATTGTAGTTTTGAATGTCTTGCGCGTTGTTTTGAAGTACTTGCGCATGCCTATAGACTGAACACGTAATACTCGTGCGCATGATGTCATCGTTTTCACAAATTCGTGTTTTTGTATGTTTACACAGAGACTATAACGGCATTGTTTTCAAAAACGTGCACTTTGAAACCCGTTTTCAAAAGTTTGCATTTTCAGGCCCCAAAACGCCGTTGTCATGTAAACAAACAGCCAAAACGCGTAAAAAGTTTTCCGTTTTTAGTTTAAAAAGTTGTCATGTAAATGGCCCCTCAGTGCTAGTCTGTGAGGATTAGTGCCCGACCGATATCTCGGTCGGCCGGCCAATATTGTTGGCCGATACTAAACAGTACTGATGTTTATTTAGCTATTTATTTTATTTTTATTTTTTCTTTATTTTAATGGTCAGCAATTGACTGATACTAAACATACAGTACTGATGTTTATTTATTTATTTTTAGTGCCCGACCGATATATCGGTCGGCCGATATTAGCTTTTTTTACCGATATGCGCCGATATGAAAACTTTTTTTTCAGAACATATAATGCAGAAAACAATGCTTTAGAATTGGTGTCATAGTGTAGTTTGTCCAGCAGAGCGCGCTCCGACTCCACTGTTTACAGAGCTGACTCTGAACTGATGGTGGCTCTGCAGACAGGGCGGAGTTAAACCGTGTGGATTTGAGCGATCTCTTCTCCTTAAATTGCTAACTACTTTGTGAAATACATACTGGAAAGTTAATAAAAAATGACCCCATCATTTTATATAACTAATATAACGTTAACCATGTCACTGCTGTTTATCACATCTGTTTCCTGTTAGCCAGCTATAGTTTGTCAGTGCAGTCAGTAATGTAGCAGATTGAAAGGTAAACATCAGAGCATCTTTTTGCAGCTCAGCAGACAACGGTGCGGTGGTGGATTGTGTGTGGTGAGTGTTAATTTCATGCTTCGCTGTTGCCTAGTTGGTGAGACACAATGCTGGAAAGTAAATAAAGTCCATTTATTTAGGATCCCAATTTAAATCAGATTAATGTTGGTCACAGTACCACTAATAACAGATGTAACTGTCTAACCTTCAATAACGGCCATGTGTCTTCACGCATTTGTTTAATAATGAGTGATTTCACAATTAATGTAATTTTAATGTAATTTTGGTAACACTTTATAAAAAGATTTCATTTCTTTAACGTTAGTTAATGCATTAGTTATCATGAACAAACAATGAACAGTATATTTTTACAGCATTTATTAATCAATGTTTGTTAATAAAAATACAATTGTTCATTGTTAGTTTATGTTCGTTCATAGTGCATTAACTAATACAACTTTTGATTTTAAAAATGCATTAGTATATGTTGTAACTAACATTAAGTTCATTAGTTTATGTTAACTGCAGTAATAATGTTAAATAATGTTAACTAATGGAACTTTTTTGTAAAGTGTTACTGTGATTTTACTTATATACACTATATTGCCAAAAGTATTCGCTCACCCATCCAAATAATTAAATTCAGGTGTTCCAATCACTTCCATGGCCACAGGTGTATAAAATGAAGCACCTAGGCATGCAGACTGCTTCTACAAACATTTGTGAAAGAATGGGCCGCTCTCAGGAGCTCAGTGAATTCCAGCGTGGTACTGTGATAGGATGCCACCTGTGCAACAAGTCCAGTCGTGAAATTTCCTCGCTACTAAATATTCCACAGTCAACTGTCAGTGGTATTATAACAAAGTGGAAGCGACTGGGAATGACAGCAACTCAGCCACGAAGTGGTAGGCCACATAAAATGACAGAGCGGGGTCAGCGGATGCTGAGGCGCATAGTGCGCAGAGGTCGCCAACTTTCTGCAGAGTCAATCGCTACAGACCTCCAAAGTTCATGTGGCCTTCAGATTAGCTCAAGAACAGTGCGTAGAGAGCTTCATGGAATGGGTTTCCATGGCCGAGCAGCTGCATCCAAGCCATACATCACCAAGTGCAATGCAAAGCGTCGGATGCAGTGGTGTAAAGCACGCCGCCACTGGACTCTAGAGCAGTGGAGATGCGTTCTCTGGAGTGACAAATCGCGCTTCTCCATCTGGCAATCAGATGGACGAGTCTGAGTTTGGCGGTTGCCAGGAGAACGGTACTTGTTTGATTGCATTGTGCTGACTGTGAAGTTTGGTGGAGGGGGGATTATGGTGTGGGGTTGTTTTTCAGGAGCTGGGCTTGGCCCCTTAGTTCCAGTGAAAGGAACTCTGAATGCTTCAGCATACCAAGAGATTTTGGACAATTCCATGCTCCCAACTTTGTGGGAACAGTTTGGGGATGGCCCCTTCCTGTTCCAACATGACTACACACCAGTGCACAAAGCAAGGTCCATAAAGACATGGATGAGCGAGTTTGGTGTGGAAGAACTTGACTGGCCTGCACAGAGTCCTGACATCAACCCGATAGAGCACCTTTGGGATGAATTAGAGCGAAGACTGCGAGCCAGGCCATCTCGTCCAAAATCAGTGTCTGACCTCACAAATACGCTTCTGGAAGAATGGTCAAAAATTCCCATAAACACACTCCTAAACCTTGTGGAAAGCCTTCCCAGAAGAGTTGAAGCTGTTATAGCAGCAAAGGGTGGGTCGACGTCATATTAAACCCTATGGATTAAGAATGGGATGTCACTTAAGTTCATATGCGTCTAAAGGCAGGTGAGCGAATACTTTTGGCAATATAGTGTATATATATAAAATCATTTCCAAATAATAATAAAAAAAAAACAATGTAAACAATGACGTGCTTCCTGACATCCTCCACATGACGCATGACCTTACCAACGAGCTTACGTCATCCTTCTCATGAGCGCACGTCACAGATGTACGGAAGCGAAAATTTGTAGTTAAAAAGTATATAAGTATTGTTTTGTTTCTAAAAATAATCAATCGTTTGGGTTCAGAAGACCTTTATTTGTCGACTGGAGTCGTGTGGATTATTTTGATGCACCCTAAATATGCATTTTGGACCATCAAAAAATGGAGGACATTCACTTGCATTGTTTAGAAGAGGAGGCCTGAAATGAAATCCTAAAAGTCTTAAATTCTGTTTTGATGAAGAAAGAAACTCAGATACATCTTGGATGGCCTGAGGGGGAGTAAATTATCAGCAAATTTTCATTTTTGGGTGAACTATTCCTTTTAAGGGTGCTTTCACACTGGCAGTTTAGTTCGAAACAGAGCACGGTTCGCAAGAAAAATTGGTAATGTGAAAGCTGTCATGCGGACCGGGAAGCGCACCATGGTACCGAACCCGAGACTACCTCTAGGAGGTGGTCTGATTTCAGTTGCAATGGAACTGTAGCGTGATTCGCATGAATGTGAAAGCAACTCGGACTCGGAAGTAAAGTAACCTGCCCATGTGTTTTTCATTCCTGAAATCCCAAAAAAGTAATGACGCCACAATGACATACAAGTACAATCAACACTATAAATACTATCTGTCTGTCTGTCTGTCTGTCTTATAAATACTATATATAAATACTATTATAGGTTATAAATATAGGGTATAATAAGAGATGACAGTGGCGATAACTTCACCTTGGACACGAGCGTAAGCGTGCAGTGTAAACAAAGATGCAAATGAATTCCTTGCAATCAGCTGTCTCCTCTAAAAAAGCCGTTTGCGAGCAGCAACAAGCCGCCTTCCCCTGGACATCTGATGAGTTACACCATGAAGCCCACATATATGCAGTTGTCGTTCACTCTTCTGTGCATAATGGCACCAAAATAACAAAAAAACAAAGTATGATGAGTCGCGTTGTGTTCTCCATGCGTGTTTGTGATGACGTAAGATGAACGCAAATGGACCGGGGTTCGATAGATTCAGGTGAGTGTGAAACCAGCTCAACGCTGCAGGGGTCACCAGGAACAATCACACTCAGAATCGGACCGCAGCAAACGTGCCCAGTGTGAAAACCCCCTAAAAATCAGTAGTCATGCAACCCCTAGCGCAGACAAAAACTTAGGCTCTCAACACCTAGAAGACTAAGGAGCTCATGTTAGCTCACTGACGGACAAGAAGAGGCCACGCACACTTCCCATCTACATCAACGGGGCCTAGATGGAACGCATGTCCAGCTTCATGTTCCTGGGTGTCCACATCTCTGAGAAACTTTTCTGGGCCCTCAACACATCCACCCTCATCAAGAAGGCACAGCATGGGGGTATGGCAACTGCACTGTCTCAGATCAGAAGGCCCTCTAGTCTGTGATGAAAACCGGCCAGTACATCACTAGGGTCCAGCTACCCTCCAACAGGGACATTCTTCACAAGCGCTGCTTATGGAGGGTGAGAGTAACATCAAGGACACCTCACACCAAAGGCGGCGTCACATTTACCTTTGCACGGTGAAATTCTGTGGGTGAAGAAGCATGGGCAGACATTGAGCGCATGTGAAACCAGCAAAAAATGTATTGCCAAGTAGCCTCTTTTTAATGCTGCAATATATACTCTGTGAGTGATGTTAAAAATAAACTTACCGCTAAAATGATATCCTTGTCCATTGTGAATATTCAGTACCACCACCCACACATAGGTCACTGCCAAATCAAGCAACTTCCTATTGGTCAACACATATGACTGACTGACCGCGCCTTAATCATGAACTGTTTATGCTTCTTTCAATTGGGAAACGCTACAGGAGTCTCCGCTGTCGAACCAGCAGACTCAGAAACAGCTTTTTGGACTGCTGAACACACACAAAATAAACCTCACCAGTTGCAAATTTACTGACTTAAAACACTATTTCATTGCTGTACTACTTCTGTTAGCCTAACATTTTGAAACCACCTGCCTAATATTGTGTAGGTCCCCCTCGTGCCAGCCCGTCTGCACCAACATTCATCCATGCGATTATCTAATCAGCCAATCTTGTGGCAGCAGTGAAGTGCGTAAAATCATGCAGATATGGGTCAGGAGCTTCAGTTATTTTTTCACATCAACCATCAGAATGGGGAAGAAAATTTGATCTCAATGATTTGGAGCGTGGCATGATTGTTGGTGCCAGATGGGCTGGTTTGAGTATTTCTGTAATTGCTGATCTCCTGGGATTTCACGCATAACAGTCTCTAGAATTTACCAATAATGGTGCCAAAAACAAAAAACATCCAGTGAATGGCAGTTCTGTGGACGGAAATGCCTTGTTGATGAGAGGGGTCAACAGAGAATGGCCAGACTGGTTCGAACTGACAAAGTCTACGGTAACTTAGATAACCACTCTGTATAATTGTGGTCAGAAGAATATAATCTCAGAATGCTATTCTGATATGCGGGTTGGTGCTGTTTTGGTGGCACGAGGGGGACCTACACCATATTAGGCAGGTGGTTTTAATGTTGTGGCTGATCGGTGTACATTTCATTGGCTCTGTACCTGTACTTGACACAATGACAAGGTTGAATTAAATCTGATTCTAATCTAACTTGCAGCTAGGGCTGGCGCGATAACCGCAATATTGTAATACCTTGCTACTGACAAGCCAACCGCAGAGGATGGCAAGCAACCGCTGCAACCACTGTTCACGTTTCTTTTTTCATGAGGCTATGACCTTCTTGTTTTACACTTTTTTTTTTTTATTTTTTTATTTTTTTTAAATAAATTAAAAATGAAAACGAGTTAAGAGTGTAATTTTTCTGTTTGCATCTGGTGCTGCTGAGTTTGTCTTTGTTTTTTAAGACTGAAACAATGGCAGCTGCTCTGGTCCCAAAACCAAATGTAACTTCGCCAGTTTGGGAACATTTCAGCTTTAGACCGAATGAAAAGGGAGAGCCAGCCAATTTAGACGAGGCTATATGCAAAATCTGTGCCAGTAAGGTCCCTGTGAAATGGGGAAATACATCAAATTTGAGGTTGCACCTAGCTACCTATCATCCAGCTATTGAAGCGCAGCTGCCACCAAGTCGTGGAGCAGCCACAAAAGGGACAGCTCAGGCTGGTGCCAACTGACAGTTAGGATTGGTTGAAGCCTTTGCGCGAGTTTTCAAATACAGCTGTGAAAGTGACAGGCATAAATGCCTTACAGCCGCTATTACGCAGTTTCTGTTTGAGGAGATGGTTCCGTTTAGCACGGTGGAGAAACCTGCATTCAAGTCAATGCTTCAAAAATTTGTCAAGCAATACGAGTTGCCTGGCAAAACCTACTTCTCAGAGACTGCTGTCCTGAAAATGTACAACACAGTAAAGACATTGATCAAAAGGGAGCTCAAGAATGTTGACTACTACTCTGCCACAACTGATATGTGGTCAAGTGTCAATTTTACTTCTTATGAGTCTAACGGTACATTATCTGAGCACGGACTGGACTCTTAAATCACGTTGCCTTGAAACAGTGTTTATGCCCCAGAACCACATGCCTGACAATATTATGGAAGCTGTCTGCCACACATATGATGAGTGGTCCCTGGATGAAAAGAAGCTGTCCTGTATCACTACAGACAACGGGGCAAACATTGTAGCAGCAGTGAACAAGTTGAACTGGCCGTGGCTGAACTGCTTTGGTCATAATTTACATTTTGCAGTGACACACAATGGCAAGCGCTAAGGACCACACAGCCCGAGCAATGGGCCTGTGCCACACTTTGGTCAGTACGTTCTCTCAGAGCTGGTTGAAGAGAAGAGATCTGGTGAAAGCACAAGCGGAACTCCAAATCCCTCAGCATGGCCTCATACTGGTAAACTATGAAATTTAGACTATTAGGTTATTAGAGGCAACTTTATCAATGACCAAATTGCATAGAGTTCACAATCAATAAAATACTTGTCATTTAGGCTACATTCAAATTCAAGTTAATATGGCTTTGCAGCCTCTAAGCTATGCCTATATTCTGTTGCTGGGATGATTTAAATGTATTTTTTCATTTAATAAAAATATATTGAAACAAAAAATATTTCAAAATGTATAGATTTAAATAAATAGATTTAAGAAGCTAATTTCAGTTCAATAAATTAACGGCCAGTAGGCTACTCTGTGCAGGATATTTAATGAATATGGAATTGCAGGCTGCCTCTATTCTGTTGCTGGCTTGCTGGGATGATTTAAATGTAAAAATGGAGGGAGCGGTGCCAATGCATCAGTGGTTGGAGACGAAGAGTACTTTGCGCAAGCAGTGGTGCCACTTGCTGCAAAAAAGACTCTTTGAGACCTGCTGAAGTCATGGACAACCACCTCCGCGTCCATACCTAAGAGAGCTCGAGCAGATACTGAACTCATGCGCTACCTACAGGAGGAGCCCATAGACTCCAACACAGATCCACTCGCCTGGAGGCATGGTAACCAGGGTAGATTTCCTCTGCTCTCCAAAGTCGCCGGCAAGTACATGTGCATTTGTGCAATGAGCATACCATCAGAGAGAGTTTTTAGTGCCACTGGGAACATTGTTACCCCTCTCCGATCCTCTCTGAAACCACATAAGGTGAACATGTTGGTTTTTCTAGCACGCAACAAGGACATGACAACCCAGGTCTAAATCTTACAGACTTTATTCCTTATGCTAAAGGAAAGGAATATTTCATTTTCATTTATTTTTTACAATATCTTTTATATTGCATTAGTTTTGCACAGTTACAGTTGCACAAATACTGGCTCTTTTTTAATTCATTAGGAACTGTCTTCCATTGTGATTTGTACAGAGGCTCCATAGATTTGCACTAAACAAGCCTTAACAATTTGCTTTATTTTCATTTGACAATTTATATTTAACCTAGGATGGCTAAGCTTAATCCTTTTTTTTTCCACAAAGGAGAAAAAGCGTGTAGCCTACCTTGTGTTCTTATTGCACCTCATTGCCTCTCTGTGTTCTGAATTTAACAATAAACAAGTATTTAATTTGTCTTAAAATTGTGTCATCTTTCTCATTTAAAAAGCAACAATATAGACTACATAATAATAGCCCAACAATAGAGCTTCTTTATATAGAACTAAAATCAGGATAAATTTAAGTCATTTGCAAAAAAAATAAAAGGGTGCTAATACCTCATATCGTGCTGTTGAGCCACCCAAAATCACTGCAAGGAAAAGTCCTTCACCGTGACAGTCCTACTTGCAGCTTAATTAGGCTTGACATCAGGAGAGATACAGAGTGCCAGGCTTGTCTTTTTTCCATTTCTTGTTGTTGTTGGTTTTTATAGCAGTTGCCTAATGTGCTGGCTGGGGGACAGTGGAGTGGAACACAGGACATGTTGTGCTGCCGTGTCTGGCCAAGCACGGCACATTAATGCTTGTGAGTGAGCAAGCATCGTAAAATACTTGGGGGCAAGCTGTCACGTTGGCTCTTTGTTTTTGGGTTTTTTGTTTCCACCATAACATTGTAAAGTCCTCATTCTTTCATCTTGGCAAAAATGTATATACTGTATATATGAAACTGATAGTTTGTTGGTTCTGGTCTTTTTATGCTATCTTGTTTTGAATCACTGATAATTAATCATGCAACTTTGAAAGAAATTTAAATAGTAACTTTATTTTCTGTGTCTCTGTGTCTTTCATTTTTTTATGGCTTTTAGTCTTTCAACTAGTCTCAGTTATTAACAGAACACTGAAACAAAAAGTACATTATTAACTTTCATTATCATGAAATAGTGGTCAACTGATATGGGTTTCTTAATGAACGAAATCTAGAGAGCAGGGTGGCCGATAGGCCGTTATAATGCCTAAATGACAATATACTTAAAAGTGCTAAAATATTAATTAACTTTTATTTAGCATTATAATTACTAAAAATGTTACACAACTTTTAACTTGTATATACACACGGTTGGAACGGAATACATGTAATGGGATTATGTATTTAAAATACAAGTCATAATATAATATTTAAATCATTGGTATTTAGAATAGTTACATTCAAAAAGTATTTTGATTACTGAAGAGATTTGTTTGCATTTTATTGTCATTTGTTTCATTTAATATTTAGTCCTTTCAGATGGAAAACATTTATACATATAAATGATGTGATCCAAAGTGCATTTGAACAGCGGTGAAACACTTTCTTATGATGTGTTACATTCATACGAGCAGACAGAGAAGTAAGTTTGAAGTAAGTTTGGAGCAGAAGAAATGGAAATAAACCTTGTGTAAATTGTCAGTTTTACGCTAATTTAAAATGCTATTTCTAGCCATTTTACATGCACGTATTACCAGGCACGATCATATTTTTTATCAAGAAAATTCACATTGGATCATAATTTCTTTTTTTCTAGTAAGACCTTTTGATATTAGGGCAAAAATCTTATTCTTGATAATATTTTTTTTATTGTTTTTCCTGTAAAAATATCTAAAAATCCTTAAAACAAGATCAATTTGATTGATCTTGTTTTAGAAACAACACTGCATAAGATATTTCGGTTTTTCAGAGAATGTATTTTTAACGTGTGTTTTGTGTTACTGTACTGGCAGAGTTTTTATAGTCAAAAAATGTGAAAAAATCCAGTGCTGAAGAAGTAATCCAAAGTATTTAGAATACGTTACTGACCTTGAGTAATCTAACGAAATACGTTACAAATGACATTTTACAGCATGTATTCTGTAATCTGTAGTGGAGTACATTTCAAAAGTAACCCTCCCAACCCTGTGTGTGTGTGTGTGTGTGTGTGTGTGTGTGTGTGTGTGTGTCATACACACTACTGGTCAAAAGTTTTGAAACACTCATTCTTTATTATAATTTTTTTCACATTTTAGAATAATAATAAAGTCATTAAAACTATGGAATAACATAAATGGAACTATGGGAATTATGTTGTGACTAAACAAATTCCAAAATAAATCAAAACTGTGTTATATTTTAGCATCTTCAAAGTAGTCACCCTTTGCCTAGAATTTGCAGAAATGTACTCTTGACATTTTCTCAACCAACTTCTTGAGGTATCACCCTGGGATGCTTTTTAAAACAGTATTGAAAGAGTTCCCATCTATGTTGGGCACTTATTGGCTGCTTTTCTTTATTATTTTGTCCAAGTCATCAATTTCAAAAACTTTTTTTTTTTATTTATTAAATTTTAGATTTATAATGAAATGAATTAATATGTTGGCACAATTATATTTTTGTCTACAAAACTAATTTCAAACATTTAAGCATACACCTTCAGATCAAAAGATTTTTAAGATCATGAGAAACATCTCGGTCAGGTGTTTCAAAACTTTTGACCGGTAGTGTACATGTTAAAGATTTTGTGTTTTAAATGATTGATAGCAATTTCTCCTGGTTTCTGTCTAGTCATCCCATTTTAGTAATTTGTTTGCACAAAGAAATTGTAAATACATTAGGGGGACACAGTTTTGATCTAGGCTAAAAGAATACGTGATTCAGACAAAGAAAAACCTATGAGCTCTTGACTTAAAGAAAATGCTGTATTTGTGCATGTTGTGTGGGGTTCCTGATATCCACATATTTGCATATGATACAAGTTTTATTGATATTTGGCTTTTTATCATTAGACAAGACATTTAAAAGTTACAGGGTTACTGTTGAGTAGAGCGACATCATGAGCTTATGCACGTCAGTTGCGGCTCTGTGCAGGACTGTTTAAATGAGACGTTAATACATGCTAGTTCAATATTCTGTAATCACAATGGCACGTAACAACTAAAACTTTCATTGGTCGTTTACATGTCTCAAAACTGCTCCTTCATGTGCACGCAGGTGATTCTAGGTGCCCTCGCAGCTTGAGAAACGAATCAGCTTAATAGGAAAATTTATCGGCTTGTAATTTAAAAATACTGAATATCTGTCAATTTATCAGCCTTGTCTGACGCAGCACCCTTGTGATTGACAGAAAATAATACGCACGATCATTGGCTGTTTTTTAAACAATCAGCCAATGACCAAAACTGATGTTTGACCTACCTTAGTGCATCTCTAATTTAGTCCTTTGGTGGTTAGTTTTGCTGCTGGGCAGTGGCATACCTCACTTTGAAGACTATTGCAGTTTTGGTTTTAGGTGTCATTTGTAGAGATGTTCAACAACATGTAACGAATGAGGTTAGTGTTCAATGGAATGTGTTAAGATGGTTGGCCAGCTAGGACACTCCTCCTGGGAGAAGTTGCCATTTCACTTTGATCAAGGTTGATTCTCTTCTACCCAAATCTAATCTTGACCATCAGGACAGAGTCCACTAAACTGATCTCAGATCATTGGTAGAGTTAAGCAATAAGCTTCCCTAGAGCAGATGGTCTTATGCATGTGTCCATGCACTATATTACCTTTTTAAAAGTTTTTATGTCTTTTTTTTTTTATGACAAAATCATGTACAAATAAGAGCAGAGTGGCAATTTTGTGATTCAGCTTAACTGATTTTTTTTTTGCTTATGGCTTTTGAACAGTGTTTTAGCTCCAGGTTAAATTTGTGAATGACCTACCAGTGTTTGATACATTTTGTGAACACCGCCTCTGCACTTTTTGGTATTTTCTCTTTGTGAATTTCTTTTCACTCAGACTGAAACATGTTTTGAGGAGATGACGGATGAATTAGCTAATGGCTAGAATGGTAGCAATAAGATGTAGTGTAAGGTTTTGAAGCTGATGAAAGAGTGGAAAGAGGGACAAAAGGGTCTGAAAGTGAAGTATGGACATATCAAACAAGGGGTCTAATGTATCTCCTGATTAGGCCATGTTCTTTCTCATGCTCTGACAGATAACCATTTGGACAGGTGCATGGAAAATCCCATTTGCGCACACTGAACTGAAGTGCACTCAGCCAGCTCCAGTCATCGAGATTCCTGCTGACTGAAACAGACTCTAGTGCTGGTAGATGGGACAGAGGTCTTTGAGCATGTACTGAAGCATGTCCTGTCAAATGTAAAATACAAAAAAATGCCCTTGACCTAATATAAAAAAGGTCTTGACATACACAAAATATTTTGGCAATATACAGAAAATGTAGGCCTTTTCTTGCTAATATTTTAATGATATAGAAATGCATTTACCTGTAAGGAAAATCAAGCATTTGTTCTGATGATGATGCATTTATGTGGATGGAAGAATACAAAATGATGTTTGTGAGGTAAAGATTGTCTTATAGTTTAAGTCTTTATTCAGATCAGTGGTCAAAAGCTTAGTGTACACCATAATACCCTGTAGCTTTTGAGAGCAACTTCTGTGGTTGCATTTTATGTCTTCTGTCCTGGTGTAGGCTATCAGGAGAGATGGCCACTGTCCAGCTGCAGATATCACCAGCACCAGCAGAGGTCAACAGGTGTGTTTTCAATGGACATTACATCAAGAGACAGCAATGAGTCAGCAAATGCACACAACCATGTTTACCTTAGATGAAACAGTAATGCATTATTCTGATTCTTCTGTTCATCCAAGAAACATGTAAATAACAATCCTTTTTGTTTCTGTATTATTCGGTCTCTTAGTTCATTTATGATGTAGACTGTGCATTTTTAAATACAGAAATTCATGGTGCCATCTGGCACAGTGAGCTAACTGAGCCAGTATCTACAATAGTGTCTTTCACTCCGACTCTTCAGATCTTGCATATAGGTGGAAGGTCCTGCCAACAGCAGAAAGGCAGGGCCGTGGAGCATTTGACATTCTTGAAGAAAAAACAAAAAACAGATGTTTTCTTTGATGTGCTTGGTGTCGACATATTGTCATCATTACAAATCTCACAGGCTTGATAATATTATAAACTCCTTTTGTTGGTTTTAGTAAGCCAATACTTTTTAAGGCTGTGAAATATAAATATTTGTTGAATTTAAGATAAAAATGCACGTTAAAATGAGCATTTGAAGTTTGGATGTGTGCCAAGCATTGACGATGACTTGCTGACCTGTTGTGATCGATTGCATTTTTGGGCTAAAACGAACAGTGCAGCGAATAAAACAGAACGCAGGTGTCTCGAGATGCATTTTAAAGGTTAAATTTCCTTTTAAAATCACATAGCGTCTATAAAATGCATCGCCACTGTCTTTTTCTATGTAAGCATGTCTCACTGTTTTTTCAGTGTCTCATGCTTACATAGAACAAGATAGTTGCTTTCAGAGTGAACGGCCCCTTAGGTGAAGGTCTTTGGCGGTTGTGTCTTGACTATGCCTTGGCTTGCTCTTGTTAGCATCTCGCTGCATAAGCATTATGTACGTACATGCGTTTGTTTGAATAAAAACACTGTGGTAAAGCTGGTATTATGAAGCTTGAGTCCATGGTAGTATTATGGCACCGGTATAGGCTAATATGCAACACTAAGTTAACATTGATGCGTCTGTTGAAGCGTTTCTTTATGCATTTTACTTTTTAGTTAAGATTTGAGAATATGAAGTGAATTCATCTTTTTACTCCCTTTTGTTAACAGCTGGATATGTTCTTTGCAATAACTGACAGCCCTAGTACTTTTTTCTGGAAAACTAAAGAAAAAATTTGCATAGCGATCCTGTGAAATAAAGCTAATTTAGAATAGAAATGGCTGCCAATTGTTAGCACAGACCTTCTAAAACTTGCTCAGTCATGGAAAGAGTTTGTACCGAAGCCTCCAGAATCTTTGGCTCTTGACAATGTTCTGATGTCTTTGTTTTTCTCTTGCCCTTCCTAAGGTGGTCTGGCAGCACAGTCATGTTGAGCCCATGATTGAGCAGCAGTGCTCCAGGCCCAGTCTGAGCCTCCGGCCCCCCACCAGACCGCCACAGCATGTCCAGTTCAGGCTTCACCCCTAGCCAGGGGTCCTTCAGCAGCGAGCAGAGCCGTTACCCACCACACTCAGTGCAGTACACCTTCAGCTCCACACGCCACACGTCGGTCAGTACCACCTGCACCTCCAAAAAAAAACTATAACCACATGCATCTGATCTGTTATATTGTATTGTTTTTGCTGCAGAGCTCTGCACCACACGTCTTGCTTGACCAGAAATATTTTAAACAGAAGATATCCCTGCAAGTAACAATGTAGGGTACAACGGGGGTAAAAGGCACTTTTGATTTTATTTTCTCACAAAATGACTCGATGTCTAAAGGTTGATTTTGAGGGAATTTGATCTAATATTTAATAACTTTTAATCTAGGGATGCACCATATTTTATAAATATATAGATTTTCAGCGATAATTGTTTTGGTTTATTTGCTTTCAGCTGAGAATCTACAGCTTCTTCAAGTAGGGACTCGGGCAGCAGCAAGTGACAGTGAACTTATATTCGTTACATGCTTTTTATCACCTAATTTTTGTTTAATGCATTATTACAGCTATTAGAAGTACATTATTCTCTCTCTGTTAGCGAGTCATCAGGATTACCATAAACACACATTTAAATGAGCACTGTAAACATTTTTCATTTATTTCTCATTCAAATCAGCATACATCTGTAATATAGGAACATTTCTGGTAGGGATGCTTCAATCAGGATTTTTACAACTGATACCGATCACCTATCTACTTGTCACCTGATCGGCTGATACAGATCCCAATACCAATAATTTCACCTTTTATCAAGACATAACTGGCTATATGTAAGCTTTCTGCACTCTGTTACTATTAATTGAATTTTTATCTTCCCAGTAATATCACTTTGCCTAGTTTTTGCTGACAAAAAAATATTAAAAAGTTTAAAAGGCTTATTAAAAAGCTTAAAAAAAAAAAAAAAAAAAAAAACTAAATCAAGTATAGGCTAACAAAATATTCTCTATATTTAGATAAAAAAAAAAAAAAATGAAGCTTGGTGTTAAACTGAAGACAAACTGACAACCCATAGGTGCAATTAAACTTAATGTGACATTTTCTTGGTTATTGATTTGTCGTCATTGTTTCATATTATTATTATTATTATTATTATTATTATTATTCCTTATTCATTTCTATTTTATTTTTGCACTATATTTAGTACATTATATTATGGTATCTTAATATTGTATAAATAATTATTATATTTATAAATTCCTTCCCTGCATTTTAATTTAGTTGGATGATTGTATTAATAGTTCATTTTTCACTTGTTGCTGCTTGAACTTTAATGAGGGGAACACGCGCTATCTCATAAGGGCAAGAGATGAAAGGAAAGTGGAGAAAGTGGAGAAAGAGCACATGTTTCTGGACTCTACATGTGCTATTATTGTTAATAGCCATTTAATCAGGAGATATGTAATGAAGATGTTTGAATTACACCATCTTATTCACGTTATTACTGAGTTGCCTGTGCCTGGTGGAGACTGAGAAGCTGCCGCCATGAACGATAATAAGGACCTTTTCACAGCTTGCGCTGGTTTCCATTTACCCTGTCGCTTATGAAACGCCATATTAACAGTACAGTACACAAACTTTTCATATTCACCATACCTCTCCCACTGCTTCTTTCTCAACTGCTGAATCAAGTTTGTTGTCTTACAACACTATGGCAGTATTCCTCACACTCCGTTATGTCATGACAGTGCTGCTGAAGTCTTAAACGAGTCACGCGTCTTTTGCGACATGAGCGACCGGTTTACGCAATCTGCCAAATTACTGATCACCGATAGAGACATAAGACGTGAATATCGACCGATGCGATCAGTGATCTGAACATCCCTAATTTCTGGGTCATGTTTTGTCTGCCGAATCATAAATAGCAGCAAGTCCAAATTCCTAGCTTTTAAATTACACCTATTTTTCAAATGAGAAGCTTTTAATGAATTGGTAGTTCCAGATTAAATGATAAATTAAAACATTTTAAATATCGGTATCGGCCACAATGAGCTGTGAATAATTTGTTATCGTATTGGCCTAGAAATTCCATATCGGTGCATCCCTATTTAAAGTGTTGAAATGGTACAGTGCCTTGCAAAAGTATTCAGACCCCTGACCAATTATCTCATATTACTGAATTACAAATGATGCATTGAAATTTCATTCTGTTTGATATTTTATTTTAAAACACTGGAACTCAAAATCAATTATTGTTAGGTGAAATTGGTTTTATGTTGGGAAATATAAAAAAATAATAAAAAAAACCCTGAAATATCTTGCTTGCATAAGTATTCAACCCCTGTGCTGTGGAAGCTGCCAGGTTACACCGATGACAGAAATTGCCCTAACGAGGACACAATTACTTTACCATTGGCATCCACCTGTGAATCATTAAAGTTGCAATCACATTTTCTGGATAAAAAAAAAAACATTGTTGAAGGATCATTGGTCAGGCTGTGAATCTGAAGGAAAATGAAGACCAAAGAGCATTCCACAGAAGTTAGAATAAAGTAATAAAAATGCATAGATTAGGGAAAGGGTACAAAATAATATCCAAATGTTTGGATATCCCAGTGAGCACAGCTGGATCAATAATCAGGAAGTGGAAGCTGCACCACACCACCCAGGTACTGTCAAGAAAAGGCTGTCCCTCAAAACTCAGCACTCTAACAAAAAGGAGACTTGTGAGAGAAGCCACAGAGAGGCTAACAATCACTTTGAAGGAGCTACAGAGTTCAGTGGCTGGGAGTGGGGTAATGATGCACCAGTCAACCATATCAAGAGCACTGCATAACGCTGGCCTGTATGGGAGGGTGGCAAGAAAGAAGCCGTTACTCAAAAAGTACCATCTGAAAGCACATCTGGAGTTTGCCAGAAAGCATGTGAGTAACCCAGCTGTGATGTGGGAGAAGGTTTTGTGGTTAGATGAGACCAAGATCGAGCTTTTTGGCCAAAACTCAAAGACCTAACACTTCCTATGCCTCAAGACACACCATCCCTACAGTGAAGTATGGTGGTGGCAGCATCATGCTGTGGGGATGCTTCTCATCAGCAGGGACTGGTCATCTTGTTAGAATTGAAGGAATAATGGACGGAGCAAAATATAGGGAAATACTGCAAGAGAACCTGATTCAGTCTGCTAAAAAAACTGAAGCTTGGGAGGAAATTCACCTTTCAGCATGACAATAATCCCAAGCACAAGGCCAAAGTATAGTCACACAGTACAAACAGTACAGATGCGATGAAAACTCAAAGTGTGTCTTCAAATGAGGTTACACACACACACATACACACACATGTGAAACAGGATATCCTCTTTGGATACTTTGTTGGGTTTCTTTTATTTCTGTTAAAGGAATTGTAAAATCCTCTGAGTAGCATGCTAGCAGCTAGTTGTTCACAAATGGAGGCTGTGGACTCCTCTCCTTTCTCAATGCTTTGTGCGTCATAGGTTTTTTTTTAACAATCACAGGGTGCAGCACCTCCCACAGTCTCCAACATTCCCTATACGCCCCCAAAGTACCTACTCCAGATTAGGAGCCAAAAATCCCCCAAAAACGGCTCCAAGGAATTATAGTTCCTTAGGTGCGAAAGCGATGAAAAGTACTAGTCCCGGGGGAAAGTACCTTGGTGATAAGCTCATTGGTAATGTCACACGTCACGTAGAGGAGGAGTCAGGAAGCGCGTCATTGTTTACAAGAGAAACTTGTGCCGTTCACAAACCAAAACTGTCCAAAACAATTTCAAAACAATATAATAATAATTTCCAAATAATAATAAAAAAAAAAACAATATAAACAATGACGACTGCTTCCTCCTCCACGTGACGCGTGACCTTACCAACGAGCTTACGTCATCCCTCTCATGAGCGCACGTCACAGAGATGTACGGAAGTTTTAACTACGTTTGTAGTTAAAAAGTATATAAGTATTGTTTTGTTTCTCAAAATAATCAATCGTTTGCATTCAGAAGAACTTTATTTGTCGACTGGAGTCGCGTGGATTATTTTGATGCACCCTAAATATGCATTTTGGTCCATCAAAAAAATGGAGGACATTCACTTGCATTGTTTAAAGGAGGAGGCTTGAAATGAAATCCTAAAAGTCTTAAATTCTGTTTTGATGAAGATAGAAACTCAGATACATCTTGGATGGCCTGAGGGTAAGTTATCAGCTAATTTTCATTTTTGGGTGAACTATTCCTTTAAAAAAGGACTTAATTATTAATCTGTTTCTCACCCACACTTACCATATCGCTTCTGAAGATATGGATTTAACCACTGGATTTATACGGATTACTTTTATACAACCTTTATATGCTTTTTGAACCTTCAAAGTTCTGGCCACCATTCACTTACATTGTATGAACCTACAGAGCTGAGATATTCTTATAAAAATTTTCATTTGTGTTGTGCAGAAGAAAAAAATTCACACATCTGGGATGGCATGAGTTAATGATGCAAATTTTCATTTTTGGATAAACTGTCCCTTTAACCTGCTAGCTTTGTGTGTGGCGCACAGATTCTGAACCAATAGACTAGCATCACCATTATTTGGTGTTACATGCGTGGTCCTGTTCCTCACACAGAGAGGCAACAAAAGCAGAGGGTAAGAGAGAGAAAGATTTACCTTCCCTCTCTCAACAGTCAGACCTAACCTACTTAAATTTTTATCTCTGTACTACTAGTGCTATGTCATGGGGCATTCACGCTTAAAGCTGTTGATCGTAGTGGGCATTCCTACTTCTTTAAAATGCAGACAATTCCTGACACTGTTTTCCACGCATCATTTATTACATGTCTCATCCCACATGCAGAGATAACTCATATAGAACAGTGAAAACGCTCTCAGTAGCATTATATACAGTAACTTGCCTGTACTCAACTGTAGTATCTTACGAGAGACGGATCATGTGTGCTCTAATGCCAATTGTTTAGCGCACATTGCTGCTCAGTTTCATAAAGTTAAACTTTTCTTAATTAGTCTTATCGCTGAACACCTCTACATCACATCGCCAGTGGTCAGCTGTCGCTCATGTTGTCAGAAACTACCAACTCTCATTGAAAATTAAAAAGACTTCCAGTCGCTTTGTCGCTGCAAATTGCCAAACGAGTGAATGCCCCTTATGGCATGTTTTCCCTTTACTCCTAAACATCCCCTCTGTCTCAGATTAAAGGACCTCAATGTTTTAAATCAATTTGGTTATCACTGTAGTACATTCCCCAGAGCTAGAGAAGCAGAAATAAACAGACCCCAGCTGTTCTCTCTCTCTCTCTCTCTCCTCTGCACACTCTTTTATTCACATTACTCAATTATTTACACATTTCCTGTTTGCAGCCGTGGACATTGCCTTGTTTGTTCTGGGTCTGTTTGCAGTTTATAAGCATCTCCAGCACAGATGGTTATAATGTGTGAATCGCTTCTAGAGGAAATCTGATGACTGTCTATTTCAGTGAGGTGACCTCACACCAGCAGATCTTGCAGTAATGCTGCTGTACCACAGCCAGCTTAGACAACTGTGACATTGTCGTCACCATTTATTTAGCAGTACCAACCAGTGCCTTAGAACAGTTTTGGTTTTATAACATTAAAAATTGTGTGAGATGTCCATTTCACTAAGGGGTTTGAAATGGCTTAAATGCTCATTTGGAATTTCCTTAAAGTGAAGGTGAACAGGTCTAAAATCAAAGTGGTGGTCTGTAAAATGTGAATCAGACTGAGAGGTGATGTCAGTTATTTTACCTTCATCTGATTCCTGAATTTGAGCCATGAAGGGCAAGTTTATTAGCTGAATTTGATTTGGGATTTCTTTGGAAAGGAACATTTACAAGAAAGCTGATCGGTTGCTGTTCACAGCATCAGCTTTTTGTCACTAATACGTATTACCTATAATTAGAGCCACTGCTTTATTATAATCATAACTATGATTCAAATATAACAGTGAATAGTTTATCCAATGTTTTTTTTCTTCAGTAAATTTAGATTTAATTGTTTTAGCACTGTGACTTTAAATGGGATGAATTTAGAGAATTAACTTCTCCAAGAGGGTTTTGGTGTGCTGTGCTGACAGTGTGTTAATAGTCTATTAGTAACAGTAGACCATCAACGCATTCAAACCCTCATGAAGAAGTTGTCACCAAATTCATCCCCTTAAAAACACGAGCACAACAATCAAAGCACATCTTTCAGAACTTCTTTAAGCAGTGTTACTGTTATAGTGCATAATCTATAGGTTTGTGTTAATTTTCTTTTGTGTATCTCTCCTTCACGCTCACATACATTCGCCCTTACTCACTCTTATTACCTACATGTCTTCAAAGCATGTGAGCCCTCATCCATGGGGCCCTTGTGTTTTTGTTTTGGTCTTTGTGTCCTATCTGATGTTCATGTCTGTGTTTAGGAGTACATGGTTCAAGACTACCGAACCCCCCTGCAGGACCAGCAGCGCCGCAGACCTTCACTACTATCAGAATTCCACCCCGGGACCGAGAGGTGACACACCCCCTCTCATCTCTGCCTTTAGACATTATTCTATGCTCCTCCTCTTATTTTGCCATATTAAAGACAACATGAGAACAAAATTGACCCTGAATGGCACTGGTCATCAGTGCCTCTTTTTCTTAAAAAAAATCACATTATCTTAACTGTTCTGTTCTACTGACTTCAAAGATTTGCGAGCGGTAGGGAGGGACACAAATAGGAGAGTACTCTGAAATTGACAGCAATGAATGATTAGGGAAACAAATGAAAACACACTTGATTTTTGGTTTACAACTTCATTAACAACTATACACAAATGTGCAAAAATGGGGCCTCATATCTCATTTTTCAGTTTGTTATGGTGACATTTTGGGTGGTACCGCTGTGTCCAATTGGTTAGAGGGGTTTGTGGGCAGGAAAAATTACTAATTAATAATACCACTGCCTAAAATGTTTAACAGCCATCTGATCTAATCATATCCTTATGGATAAAATCAAGTGTCTTCATACATTATTTCCTGCTTCCAAGAAATAATGTATTTCAATAAATCTTTTTTCACTCTGAAATGTCATGTTACATGAATTAATTTATTTGTGAATGCTGTTTCATGTTGTCTAAAAAAAATTGTTGTTGAAGTTTTAGGGCACGTCCACTAATACTTTTCTCTATGTTTTTACCTTATGTCCACACTAAGAAAACACTCTCCCAAGTGGATAAATTTGAAAACGCCATGGTAGTGTGGGAAGGGGAAACGGAGATATCTGAAAACGATGACATATTTGTTGTCATGTGACGCAGATCCATTGATCCATTCAACTCAAAACAATCAAGATGGTGTTGTATGTTGGATAGGCATTGTTGTGCCTGTTATTCACTTTGAGAGCATTGTAAAAGATAAATGTGACTTTGTACAACCTTCACATTGGATTCTTTCAAAGGTGAGGGGAAGTTTACTCGGAACTGCTGTTCAGGGATGGACCATGAGGACAATTGCTTTTCAGACCATACATAGATTGACGATTTTTCGCATGTGCAGTAAGGGGATTTAAGAGTTTTCATGTTTCTGTGTGGATGAGAAACTTTTGAAAAACGCCTGAAAATAGCAGTGTGGACAGAGCATTACGAAAATGCCGTTTTCAAATGTATCCGGATTAATGTGAACATAGCCTTAATGTTCTTTACTGAAGCCTTTGATATAAAAATTGTAGTGTAATTAACATGTCTCTGGTCTCATGCAGGCCACCGGAGCGCAGGCACGGCTATGAGCAGCAGTTTCATGCTGTCACAGCTCATCAGGAGCAGGAGACTCTGGAGGCCAAGCGTCCCCGCATCGAGAACTTATCTGAAACACACTTTTCACGAACTCAACCCCCTGGCATTGTACTGCCCCCTCAACACACCATACAGGACGGCATCAGGGCCACCGGAGAGATCAAGAAGGTGGTAAACACGCACACTTGCAAACACACATACCAGCATAAAATGAATACCTGCAAGAAAAGTTCAAGCATCACTACATTACATGAAACAAACAGATCAGATTGTTGCCTGTTATGGATGTTATATTTTCATTTTTGGATCGCAAATTTGGATCTAGTTGTTTACACATCTCATTACACATTATCTCTTCTGCACTTTCGCTCTGTCTCTCTCTGGAGCAGGAAACCCAGTTTAGTGTGAAGGTGGAGGCCTCGTCTCCTGGTGGAGTTCCTCAGGTGGGCGAGGATGCAGACGCATCACCCTCCAAACTCTCCAAGGAGGAGTTGATTCAGAGCATGGACCGGGTCGACCGTGAGATCGCCAAAGTTGAGCAGCAGATTTTCAAACTAAAAAAGAAACAGGTGCGTAGCCTTAAAAAAAACAACAACACTAGCGTATGAGAAAAAGTGAGCTAGAAAGGTACTTAAAGGGTTTAAAAGCTCAAGCATTTTGCGTTTCAGTTCTCGGCTATTGTTTATATTTCGTAAATAAAGAGCTTATCGTCATTTTGACCATTTAGCAGGCGCTTGTGTGACCTAATGACAATATTTGTTTGTATAAATCCTTGTTTATTGGAAAACTTATTTCTCTCACTCTTTGTACATGCTAGGGTTCAACCCAATGTCACAGTATAGCTTCCTTACACTAGATCTCACAGCTAACAGCAGATTGGGTTTTTGTCCAATCAGAGCTTATCTTCATTACTAAGCCTTGTGGGAAATGTGCCCTCCTGAGAAGAGGCTTGTCTCAGCTCCCTTGCCTGTGCCAGCTTTTCCTGCTTTATTTGAAGGCCATGCCAAATCCTTCAGGATTGCATCATGATAATCCCAAAAGCTGCAAGAGTACATGCACTAATTCCTCTCTCCAGCTGCAATCTCTGTTTTCTAAAATGTCTGATTGGCATGATACTAACCTGCTGGTAAAATGTACTTTCCCTCGTCATTTGGATCTTTTGATCTTTAACCTGTTTTTCATTCATAAAATCAGCAGCATTTTAAATTAGCATTATGGCTTTAGAGAGGAAAGTTACAAGATAAATTATGTTGAGGATGTGTAATATTACACCTCTCTGCTGCACTTTGATATCTGTGAGAAACCTTAACCCCTAACTCTAATTATCTTGTTCCAGATCATTTGAGCTACTAATATGTTGTGCTCTTAGTTTTCTTGGCTGTAAAACTTACTATTCACCTGGTGGGCAACAGCACAGTAGAAGTTTTTTTTAATTGATATATATATATATATATATATATATATATATATATATATATATATATATATATATATATATATTATATTGTGTGTGCACACTTGTTTAGGCTTCAAGTTTAAGATGCATTATCATGTTGTCTCTTAGCAACAACTGGAGGAGGAAGCGGCAAAGCCATTAGAGCCAGAAAAGCCTGTGACTCCACCCCCGGTTGAACACAAACATCGCAGCATCGTCCAGATTATTTACGACGAGAACCGGGTACATGCACAATTTATACATGTACACAGATCTTTCATAAAGCAGTTCTTTCTACAAAATATGCAATGTGTACAACCCTTACAAGTCAAGTTGTTAAATTTTATTTATAAAGCACATTTAAAAAAAAAAACAGAAGTTGATTCAAAGTGTTCTACAATCAATAAAGCATAATAATAATAATGACAAATAAAAATATAAAAACAATGTGCAAATCAAAATGATAAAACACTAACAGAAAAAATACAGTTTCATTACAAACTGTATCAAAAGCTAAAGAGTAAAGATAGGATTTAAAGTAAGACTTAAAAATGGCTTGAGAAGGAGTGGACCTCACGTGAAAGGGGACACTGTTGCAAAGGTTAAAAAGGCCTAATCACAATTCGACTTACAACGGGGGACGTTGAGCCTTTTGGGGGGAAGAGTAGGTGGAGAAGGTCTCTAGCATATTAAGGTGCAAGATCGAAAAGGGCCTTGTGAACATAAAGAAGAATATTTAAATCAGTCCAGAAATTAATAGGTAACCAGTACAGGGGAAATATGATCCCTATTATTTGACCCTGTTAAAAACCTAGCTTTAGCATTTTGAACAATCTGTAAATGCGATAAGGCAGATTGAGACAGGGCAACGTACAGAGATGTGTACACTATTGTTGCATGGAAATAAAAATTCTAGGTCGAAACTGAAAATTCTGGACACACTGGGCAAAATAATGGAACCAAAAATGATTATATTAAATTAGACTATGAATTGAATAATTGAGCAAATTCTAAATGTTATTATTAGGGATGCACTGAAACCACTTTTTCTATAGCTAAACTTTTCATTATCAAATAGAGTGGACAGAGAAGGATTATATAAAAAATGAGTACCAGATTAAGACAACCTTTATTGGTCACTACTCTACTGGATAATGCAGCAGCAAAATTAACAGTAATTCCAGTGAAAATCTTCAGTGAACACGAGGCCAGTTGTATGTGGACCTGGAATGTGGATTGGATTCTTCAGTAGATCTCTTTTGTGCTCACTTTAGTTTTGATATATCACATCACATTAATCGGTCAATATAAAATTAAATATTATTATCAATATAATTATTGTTAAAAATAATAATAATATGGTTATATTATATAATTATATAATTTCAGTCCCTCTGGCTTTTATTTTGGCGAAATACTCTAGGAAGAATTTAAGAGTTTCTGTCTATTTTAATATGCTTCTCATCAGGTGAAATGCTCCTTCTGTGCCATTCTCAATGCATATTTTAAGTGAACAGAACTATCAATCATCTACACTTGAGATGGAGTTGATGTGGAGAGCTCACATATTGCTAGCCGCACAGCTGAAAACAGCAACGCGTCAACATCCCTGCGTGTGCTGTGTGTGTGTGTCAACAACAGAGCAGTGCTTATTCACTGAAGTGCGCTGCACATTCAGACTATATATTTATTTATTAAATGCATCCCTTGCGATTCACAAAACTATTGTATGGAGGAGTATTGTATTGTATGACTCTTAATATTTCCTTGAATACTACTTATAATAATTAATACAAATTAATATGAAGGTTGTTTTCACAAAGTGATTTGTTCACGGTGAAGGTTGGGGAGTTGAGAGAGGTTTCATCCTGGTAAAATGAATCATGGTTTTACTAAAGTAATATTGTAGTAACCATGTTTTTTGTGGCAGAAGCAATAGTTTCAATGCAATTAATCATGGTGCTACTACAGTAATATGGTGTTAATATAGTAACCATGTTAAATGTTGTGGTAGCTATAATTCTAACTACAAGATACCATGGTTATTCTATGGTTACTGTAGTAAAATCATGGTTAATTTTTGTAAGGGAAGGTTAGGGTTAGGTTTAGGGGTAGGGGTTGGTGAGTGTCTGTGGGACTTTTAATAAACACAATAAACACGCTGCAGTGATGCCACTGTACTGTATTTAATTAGGGGTGCATATAGAAACCTATCTGCCACTATTTGCACTGTGTGTAAAAAGCATCTAACACTGTTTGCACTTTTTTTGTTGCAATTTACACTTAGTGCAAATAGCCTATGCCTTCTAATCAGGGCCGCCGATAAGGGGTGGACAACTGGACCTTTTGGCCCGGGCTTGAGGGGGGCCCGGACTGGAGGGGGGGGGTCCACAGAATTTCTATATATGTCTATATTGATGGGATAACTGTTCGCGAAAGTATAAACAATGCTTAAGTATAAAAAGATGGCGCAAAATAATTGTTCACACATTGGCGTGTATTGCTTTGTCAAGTTTTTGGAATATGTGAAAATGAATGAGATTTGAGAATGGGGCATCTTTGCATTCCCCACACTTTGAGAAACACTGGCTTAAACTATTTGTAAAATTAGCTGCTGAGACCACACACACACACACACACACACACACACACACACAACCTCCCAAATGTCTCTCACTCTCAATGCTAGTCAACAACTGAGAGTGTAGTTGGCTCATTTAGTGTAGTGTGTCAGCAGACTATCTTTCTAACCACAAGGACATACATCTGTCTCTTTTGGCAACATTGTCTTTCTGTTGTTTCACAGAAAAAGGCAGAAGAAGCCCATAAGATACTGGAAGGGTTGGGGCCTAAAGTGGAACTGGTGAGTACTGTAGAAATTGCTTTCTTATGCAATAGATGTGTGTGTGTGGCTGTTGGGTGGGTGTTTGTGTAACTACCTAACCTGCAACCCTTCTGTCTCTCTGCAGCCTCTCTATAACCAGCCCTCTGATACTAAAATCTACCATGACAACATTAAGACGTAAGTATGTTTTGAATTCAACAAGACTGGTCAGATGTGTGGTCTGGAGCTTGTACTTACTAATCTATTAGTTCTATCACTATTCGATGCTTTGGACCTTTGTCAACTTGTTGGTGATTGTGGGATTTTAGTTGCGCAGCTCCCTGTATATTAGTGTGTTATCATTATCTTTGTATGATAACGAGTAAAGCTTCGCCTTCCCAAAGGAAGTTATAATCAAGCCACACAGCGGATGTCTTAAAATGGTCTGAATTTGTTTGGAATGTTCACATGGAAGCCAAAATTCTTGTGAACCACTCTGAAAACCCTAAAACAAACCAACATGTCATTCATAGGCTGACAAAAGCTGTAAGCGAGTGAGACACCATTCGCTATTTTTATTTGTACCTTTCGGTGGTTCACCATTCAACATAAGCAGCTTGAATCTTGCATATTGGAGATGTGCAAGCTTTTGTTTCTCACATGCATCAACTCAGCTGCACTCTCCAGTGGCTGTTAGACAGCTGATGTTGCGTAGCGTGTGGTGAGTGATTTACATAAGGTCAACACTGACACTGCAACTGGACGACTTGTTGATTGATGACTTAGTTGTGAACATGAGATGTCTTGCAAGCCCTAGTCTGGGCAGAATGAGGTTCTCCCTTGATTTCACTGCAATAATGGTCAGACAGATGCAAGCACCCTGTGTGTGTTTGTTTGTGTGTGTGTGTGTTTGTTTGTGTTTGTGTGTGTGTGTGTGTTTGTTTGTGTGAGTGAAAATGTTTTATAGCAGCTGAAAGTGTGTATTTGTGATTAGCACTGACGGAAAGCCTGTCTGTGTAGGTTGGTTATAGTGAAACTGGAGTGTGTGTACACGGGTCAAAGTCAGTCTGTCTGTATGTAGTGTGCTGTTGACTCAGACACGTGATAGAGTAGGGATGTGTGTTTATATGTACATGATGAGAAAAGCCCATTGTCCATTTTCATGAATCGACAATGGTGACCACCAGAAAATAGTAGTTTTCACAAAATAGCAACCTGATATAATGCATGTAAAACTTACTACTATGGGGGATGTTCAGACGTGTGATTGCTTTCTGCTTGTGCCAAAGAAAATGGGACAAAGACACTGAATTAAATTACTTCAGATGTTATAATATGTGCTCAACTAGATTGAAGACTCCTAAACTAAGACAGTCATCCTCCATGCTTGTTTGTTTTGGGGCAGGCTATTTAGTAATAGTCAGTTAGTTATAGTAGCACTTGACCCCTTACACCCTTCAAAATTTGTTTGTAAATGTGAGAAATCAATTTTGAATCTATTGAGAAATCTTGTTCATACTTCTACGTGTAGTGTTAGCTGCTTTTATGTGGGGGAATGTAAGCATGCTGGTTTTTATTGATGCAGGAACCAAATGATGAGGAAAAAACTGATTCTGTTTTTCAAGAGGAGGAATCATGCACGCAAACAGAGGGTAAGTGTATCTTTCTCTTACACTGTGTCTGTGAACACGTGTTTCAGAAAGCGTTCCTTCATCAGGAGAGAAGTCTAAAGCTGCTGAGAAACTAGAATATGTGTAAAAAAAAAAAAAAAAGATAAAATGCATAAACCCACATTCGTTTCACATCTTATTATTAGCATCATCTTATACACTCACTGAACACTTTATTCTGAACACTATGGTTCCACTTTGGATAAAGTACAATTGTACAGAGTGGTTATCTGAGTTACCGTAGCCTTTTTGTCAGCTCGAACCAGTCTGGCCATTCTCCGTTGACCTCACTCATCAACAAGGCATTTCAGTCCGCAGAACTGCCGCACTCTGGAAGTTTTTTTGTTTTGGCACCATTCTGAGTAAACTCTAGAGACCATTATGCGTGAAAATCCCAGGAGATCAGCAGTTATAGATATACTCAAATCAGCCCGGCTGGCTCCAACAATCATGACAACGTCGAAATCACTGAGATCACATTTTTTCCCCATTCTGATGGTTGATGTGAACATTAACTGAAGCTCCTGTATCTGCATGATGTTATGTATTGCACTGCTGCCACATGATTGGCTGAGTAGATAATCACATGAATAATAGGTGTACCTAATAAAGTGCTCATTGAGTGTATATAAGCCGCTCTTCCACCATCGGGCCGAACAGTTCTGATGAGCATGGTAAGTAATTGTTCAGGTAGCATTTACACTTTAACACGGATTAGTACGGTACAATTACAAACTGTTCCCAGCCCATATTTCTCAGCACGGTTGGCTAACCATGCTCGCAGAGAAGCGTGCTGTTGAAAACGGCTTTAGTGACATGGTGACTCAGGATTGGTCCATCTTCCATAATCCTGAATTTGCAGCACCACAATGGAAAAAGACTGTGCTAACGAGCCTGGATTGGTACAGAACGATGAGATTCAGCAGTGATAATCATCTTGCCTGATGATGGGAAAGCAGCTCTACAAACACACACTGCTTTTGTGTGTACTTTCTGCACTTTTACCACACAATATGTTTGGTATTACATGCAGAAAAGTTAATGAGTGGATTAGGGCTGCACGATTATAGCAAAAATCATAATTGTCGATTATTGCCCTTGATATTGTAATCGCGATTATTAATGTAGATTAAAATATTAAATTACCGTGACCTTACAAAGTAAGCAACCGTGTGGTTCTTCAGAATAGCAGATTTCAATGGTGGATATGAGCTGCGCTCCAGTTTCTTTTAAGCATCTTTTAAGCTTTATATTGTGTTTTATTTTATATTGTAATAATGTTTGTTAAGGTAAGGCAAATAAAGTTTATTTTAAATTGATATCTATGGAATAGAATACATTTATTGCTAAATTACTGCTTAAATTATTAGTCCAATACAGTAAATAATATGACCTATTCAATATTCAAACTTATTAACAGCCGATTTAAATTGACCAAGTTACTTACTTCAGTCCTTTGGTGGCGAGGCAGGGGACCATTCATCCCATTAGATCTTCAATGGTGATCTTGTTCATGTAAGATCATCGTTAGATCATTTTTGGCCTCAGTAGTTGCACTTTGGAAATTAAAAAGTCATTTCCGATCGGAGTTTGTGCGATCCGTGAAAATGTTAAATCTACCAATACCAGCTGTGTGGCAAATGGGTCTTATTAGAGCAGATGTGATAACAATAACGGTGATTCCTGAAATATGCTATTCATGCCATATTCTTTATGTTGGCTACACTTCCAAAACACACTTGGAACAGTTAAGCTGAATTACTTTATTGCTATTTTGTACAAATCAAATTCACATTGGCCTACTTATTAACATGACAAAACAAAACTGTTATTAAATTTTTAATAAATTGTACACAGAAATCGAGCAACGTGACAAACTCTCCCATAACAATGACTGCTCTCACTCACTGCAGGTTTACACTGTTTGAGACCTGCATTTCGACGCGAGCTCAATGACGCTCCGCACAAAGTTCTGCACTCTCGCGAATGCTCATTAAAAACAAAGCTGTCTAATCAGCATAATAAATCTATTATTTACACCGCGTCTGTGCCTTGATTAGAACGGGGTCGTTTTAGTTTTGTCCTGTTGCACATTTGCAGTGTATTTAACATCTACGTTCAAAGTGAGCGGTGCAGTGAATCCAAAATAATTCCAAAGTGCTTTTCGCTCTTGTTCTACATCTTCTTTTCAAGTGTCAGGTGATGTTTCTTCAATATTAATTTTCGTGTGCCACGCGAACAGAGCTAGAACATAAAGCAAGCATCTGGGCATTCAGACGGTTTAAAACTTGCGCATTAGGATCAGTTGTCATTACTGATAGGACGGAGGACTAATTTAAGCGGCTCTGATTGGCCATTGTCGTTTCATTGCTAAATGGACATGTTAGTTATTGGTTAGAATACTCAACCTCTGCAAAAACACGATGCAACAGGAGCAGACTTAAACTGAACGCTGTAATCGTCAGCTTTCACGATTACATAATCGTGGCAGCCGTAATCGTAATTGCGATTAGTTTTTCGATTAATTGTGCAGCCCTAGAGTGGATGCATTGGGGGAAATATTACACCCTAAGGCTGAACAGAAACATCAACCATCACGGTATAATGGACACACCAAGGGTGTTCCAGGTTGATCTCTATCCATTATTGGCTAGAACCCCCAATTTGCATGCCATTGTAATTTGCTTTTGTTGATCTTTTGCTTATAATCTAGCAGCCTATAGGGGTGTGATTCATTGGTAATAGTCTGTGACTAAATTGAAATTCTCAAAGCAAGAGGTTCTTTCATATATCATCTGTTGGTTCCTCAAGCCTATAATAGTTTGGAAATGACTGAAGCTGAAGAGGTTTAGGGACCTCTCTAAGATCACCTTTGACTATGAAAATTTGCGACTTTCCTCATTTTTTTTCTCTCTCTCCCCCCTCTCTCCCCTCTGTCTTTTGTGGTTCAGGACAGTACAATGGTTATGTTTTCTTTTAAAGCCACTTCTAAACATACACTATTTTAGCCACACGAAAGCATTTTGATGGCATTATTTTTAAATAGGTTTGTTCTCAGGAAGGTATAGTCCAGTGTAATCTCTTGTTAGTGAAGCGGGTCGGTCAGACCTTTTGGACCACGAACAGTCAGTAGGTGGACATGGGCAAAAGCCAAGACGAAGGTTAACTGTTCACGGAGAGAAAAACAAGCCATTTTTGTTCTCGGTATACTGTATGACAGACACTAATGTATTTATCTCTCTGGGCAAGTCTTCATTGCGACTCCTCTTGTTGAACCTCTGTTCTCTTTCCCTCCCTCTCCCTTTCCTCAGCTCTCTGCCTCTTCCTCTCTTTTTCTGTCTGTCCTGCAGCTCTAGCTTTCATGTTCATATAAGATTACATTATAAGAACACTACTGAGAATACTAAGATATTACGAGACGTGTTCAAGTTAATTGGTTTAAATTAACAGGATAATTTTCCTTGTTGGGGCCCACAAGCTTCTCAGTCAAAGTGCAATCTAGTGTCAGTGTATATAGTGCTGTTTTTTTAGGAAATACAGTTGGGCTATTGACTATATCAGAGAACAGCTTCAGGGTTCCCGTGGATCCTTGAAAAGTCTTAAAATGTCTTAAATTCAGTTTTCCAAAATTTAAGGTCATAAGTTTTAAATATTTTAAATGATATTTAAACTAATTGAAACAAAAGTCTTAAATTTGGGGGCGGAAAGACAGGAATGGTGATATGACCTAATGTGATTATCAAACTTAAAAAGAATACTTCAAAGTGAAAACGCAGCACTGTTGTATTTTCTTCAAGCACGGGTGGGCTGTTTTCAGCTGTTGCAGAGCAGTTCACAATAATTAGCAATGTCGGAAATTTATGACAAGCTATCACTAAAGATCATCTGTTGATGATGATGATAATGTAGCAGTGAAGCGCAAACATTTCAAAATAAGAGTTCCTGGTGCATGTCTAAGTTAAAGTGCCTTTAAAGTTAAAAGTTATGCAAAGGTCCATGCATGAAGTGCACCTGGAATTTAATTAAATTTGGACTCTTGTAGCCTCTGTCTGGCCCTCCCCATCACAGGAAGGTAAGACTAAGAACATATAAAATAGGCTAGCAATTTTAAAAAACTATTGGCAAACTAACTGGCTGTCTTTCAACACATTATCAAATCAGCACAATCCAATCTCGGTCGACTTCTAATTTGTAACTATTCATAGAATGGTACATAAACCAATTTTAATGTGATATAAACTGTATGTGGAAAACATGCCTCGAGTGTTTTAAACTTGCATATAGCCTACCCTGTTTTACTGGTAATCAATATTAAGGCCATGTTGAATGTGTGCCCCTGCCTGTTTAGGTAAGAGTCTGTGATACATGATTTATTTTGAGATTGTGTTGGTTTGTTTTGGTATGGGGACACTGTATTTATTTTATTTGGTCAGGCCTTGAAAAAGGTCTTGAAGTCTTAAATTTGATTTTAAAAACTCTGCAGCAACCCTGAGCTTTTTGACCAAATCTAAATGGTAAAAAAAGGCTATGAAACAGTGCAAATTAGTGCCATTTATTTTTTGGGGGAAACTGTGTTATTTAAGAATAATAATGCTAAAGAATTTCTTGATGCCTTAAGGGGCGGTCACACTACACTTTGCGCTCCATTCACTCCCATTCAAACGAAGGAGGCCAGAAACGCAAGATCATGCAAATAAATTTTGTACAACGCTGCATACCAAAGTTGAAGTTTGGTGAACTCTGAAACGCAAATCCTTATGACGAGAGGACAAATGATCAATAGAAGTTCAAAATGTCACATGCTGACCTCTTGGCTCAATACAAAGAATACATACAGTATTTTAAAGCTGTTTATATTTTTTAAATAATATTATTTGTTATTTGTGATGTATTATTTACTTACACCAGAACCCATCCCGTGTGACAACATATCATGCTCCTTTATATTGTCCGGAAAAATGTTGCGTGTTCAAGCCCAGTGTGACCGCCCCATTAGGGCTGCAACAACTAGTCAATACAATTGCTAAAATAGGTGCACAAAATTTATAGCATATATCTTAAAGGTATGCATGTTATTTGTAGGAGAGACGTGGGCATGGAAAAACATGCATTTTTATTTTAATGCTGGTCTTTATCCAATTAATTGGAATAATCAACAAATGAATCAATTATCAAAATAGTCGTTAGTTGCAAATATTTGTAATAGTTATTGTCCTGTCATTAACATTAATGCTTTTATCAATATTATTTAATGACATTTGAGCTATTATATAACATTACAAACATCATGTGTATTGAATATATTTAGTTAATTACTCATAAATGCTGAATAATTGTCAACTTTCTTGATTACCACAATAATTAATTTATTAGTGAAATAATTGATCAAGTGCTTGATACAATTTGTAGGTTATTATGTAATAGTTATCTGCTTTACTGGTAGAGGTGTTAGAAGAAAATGAGAACGAGGAACTTGTTTGACAGATTTGAGAGATTAATTGGATCTGTTATTTTGAGTGTGTAAATTCAATCATTACACCTCTCAAACGCAGTAATACATTTACAATTTGTATTTTTCTCCAAACATCCTCTTGTTTGTATTGTTTTTATTAAGCTGCTCTGTTGGTGTTGATGAGATAGACTGACCTGCCGAACGTGGAAATAACTCAAATGTGAGATCATGTAGCTTATTCTAAAATGTGGTGGTGTTGATTTTTTTTCTTCTCAGGAGCAGAAGATTTGCCAACGGTATGATGAGTTGATGACTGAGTGGGAGAAAAAAGTCGAGCGAATGGAGAACAACCCTCGCCGTAAAGCCAAAGAAAGTCGCACACGCGAATATTACGAGAGACAATTCCCTGAGATTCGCAAGCAGCGCGAACAACAAGAACGCTTCCAGAGGTCAGCTGGGCCTCCCACTTTCCCTTATGACCCATTAAAAGCTCTGTCAAACACACACATTCACTTGTATTGCTTTTCCCTGACACAGTTTTGATGTAACATCTTGTGTAAATACTCGAGGCGCAATGTTCTGTCCTGACTCAGCAGTTGACTAATCAGCATTTAGGTTCGCGCACTAGGGTCAGAGGTCAGGCTATGATGGTTCCTAGTACAGAGGTCGCAGGGCTTCCCTGAATTACAGGGAACTCTTTCTGGAACACCAGTAAAGCGGAACCAAGAAACATTCACATACCATTGACCTTGATGCACCGTAAGCACAGACACTGTTTTTTTTTTTGCTGATAAATTGACCAAAGTAACCAGTTTATTGTAAGACATTTTTTTATTACATTGTAAGCGCCAATATGTGTGGGTTCCGATTCTAAATATTGCCCAATATTAGACCAGCAAGGATAGTCCTTAGTCAGGGTAGACACCATTTAATAAAATTTTCGCTGTGAGAAATAGACGTGTAAATGTCCATAGTCACGTCAAATTATCACAACCTATCTTTTCCGGAGTTTTTAACATCCAAGGTATTTAACATTACAAACTGTTGAATAGACTGTACTTCTATCCTTCACAACCTTGTTTTCAATTGCAAAAATTTTAATTACACTGACTAAGGTCTATTGGCTTTGACTTGTATACCAAAACAACACCATTTCAAACATTCTGTTTAGTGCGAATCATCTGTCCTTTTTTCTGTATATGTAATTTATTTTATTTTTTTTATAGTTGGAAAGGTCGCAGGCTTTTGAGCTGTGGTTCTGTTCAATAAGATCAAACTTGCAAACTTCAGTGAGCGATGATTGACCAAGTGATGAAACCATCTTGATTGGTTTAGAGACTGTTTCAGCAACAATAGCTACATATGCTGGCTTCAGAGCTCATGAATAGACCCAGAGGAATCTGGCCAGCTAGCTGGAACCGCTGCTTCAAAGACTTTTTGTGGGAGAAGAAACAGGGTGGGACTCTGGACTGGTAGCTTGCTTGGGAAAGCAACGTTACATGGTTCGGAGACAACAAAGCCAGAAACAGAGAATACATTTCTCTAACCATGCTTCATCTTTCCCTTATTTAGGGTGGGCCAGAGGGGCACAGGTCTGTCTGCCACCATTGCAAGAAGTGAACACGAGATATCTGAGATCATTGACGGCCTCTCGGAGCAGGAGGTAAACCAGTGGTTTTAATGTCTGATCTTGTAACTCTAATTAAAGTCTGATGTTTTGGGCTTTATGCCTGGTTAAAGAAGTGATTTGGAAGGAATTTTAGAGCTTTACCCAGAAGAGTTGCACTTAAACATACACCCCATCCATCTCCCACACATCAGAGTTTATTTTTTCCTGTGAGCCACCGAGTTAGTATTTACATAGGAGTAAAGTTAGTAACGTGTAGCCAGATTTTTGACTTGCAACAATGTTTTGTCTACTTAGCAGCTTATTCTGGCCAAGAACTGACCACTTAGTCAGAAAGAGATGGTCTGAGTGATGTAATGTAATGCCACCAACCACAGTTCGTTTTGTAAACTAGAAATGGGGAGAAATGTGTGTAAACCACTAAATACACTCGCTGAGCACTTTATTAGGAACACCAGTACACCTACTTATTCATGCGATTATCTAATCAGCCAATCATGTGGCAGCAGTGCAATGCATAAAGTAATGCAGATACGGGTCAGGAGCTTCAATTAATGTTCACATCAACCATCAGAATGGGAAAAAATGTGATCTCAGTGATTTTTACCATGGCATGATTGTTGGTGCCAGATGGGCTGGTTTGAGTATTTCTGTAACTGCTGATCTCCTGGGATTTTCACACACAACAGTCTCTAGAGTTTACTCAGAATGGTGCCAAAAACAAAAAACGTCCAGTGAGCGGCAGTTCTGTGGACTGAAATGCCTTGTTGATGAGTGAGGTCAATGGAGAATGGCCAGACTGGTTCGATCTGAGAGAAAGGCTACGGTAACTCCGATAACCACTCGGTACAATTGTGGTGAGAAGAACAGCATCTCAGAGTCCACAACACAAACCTTGAGGTGGATGGACTACAACAACAGAAGACCACGTCGGGCACTTTATTAGGACCATAGTGTTCCTAATAAAGTGCTAGTCAGTGTATTTCATAGACATAACTCAGAAAACAAAGAAGAATATACAGTTATGCTCATTGTTATTGAGTTATTTATTGCTGATTTATGTACAGTTTGTGAGCCTCAAATATAATTCAAAGATTTGACACACTAACTTGGCTAACTTTGGCAAATCTAGTGATTTGTAATTAGGTCCTCCTCACAAGTGCTGATAATCAACTCTGTGTTATTTAAACAATTTCGTTTCTGCCTGGAAAAAAAAACGTGCAGTCTGACTCGGTGAAGTTAAGTTGTAGCTGGACAATCTGATTGGAGCTTATGATTTTTTTACAAGTGCTTTCCAGTTTGTTTGCAGTATGCATCAGACATTTAGTGAATGGACTGTGGGTGAATTGACTATTGTCAACAAGTGCTACGGAACCATCTTGGACCTCAATACCTTTGTGTCTTTCTCAGAACAATGAGAAGCAAATGAGGCAGTTGTCCGTTATTCCTCCCATGATGTACGACTCAGAGCAAAGGAGAGTGAAGTTTATCAATATGAACGGCCTGATGGATGACCCCATGAAGGTCTACAAATCACGCCAGTTCATGAATGTCTGGACCGAACACGAGAAGGAGATCTTCAAGGAAAAGTGAGTAGCTGTGGCTCCTATCAGTGTGTATGGTGAGTTTGTGTGACTCATGTTTCATATTCTTACTTTCTCTATTCTGGTATATAGGTTTGTGCAGCACCCAAAGAACTTCTGGCTGATTGCTTCATTTCTGGAGAGAAAGGTGTGTTATTCTGGTGTCTTTTTTCTTATTTAAGTATTGTAAACTGCATTCACATGCAGACCTTCCCTGGATGTTCACCACTGCATGTTTGAAATGAACCGCTGTAACGGTTTTACTGACTAAGATCACACCTACCCACCCACATACATTGTTTTTTTATAGTGCTGATTGTATTTTCTTCTCAGATTCAAATCCAAGTGATGTATATATATTCTCTTTCTATCTTTCTGCAGTGTGTGTCTGATTGTGTGCTGTACTATTATTTGACTAAGAAGAGTCAGAACTATAAAACTCTTGTCCGACGGAACTTTGGCAGTCGGCGACGAAGGAATCAGGTATAAAAAAATAAATAAACTGTGTTTGTTTCCCCTCCAACTGTGCCCTTCTACTACTATCAGTTTTCCTACAGTCCTTGAAAACCTGAAAATATCAGTGAATTTGTAAAATCGTAAAATTGTCATTTCAATGCTTTGATGAATATATAATGGATATTTACGTCTTTAAAAGTTATGGAAAAGTCATTGAAATATCTATTGTGAATAGAACTTTTTCTAGTTGTACTCAGCTCTGACATATTTAATTGGACAGAATTTGGTATAGAGATTATAGAGATTGTGAGTGCAATCTCTGTAAAACGATTTTTAAAAACCCTTACCCAGTAATCACGAACCACTGGAAAAAGTCAGAAATTCAATGGTCAAAAGGTGTGGAAACCCTGCTGTATTCTTTAACTCTGTGGATATGTGTGCAATAGTTGGACTTCTGGGTAAAATGTGTTTTGTTGTGTCAGAGGCTTTGCTTTTGAGATGATTTGATGGTGTTGTAGGACTAAAGAGGCCCACTAGTGTTCAGTATGCACTATTCCAACCTCTGCCTCTGTGTGTGTTTTCAAATGGCTCTGTGTTTGTGTTTTGAAAGTTGTCTAATGCAAAGTTGTGTATTTTCTTTTTTTTAAGAGAGGGTGTGTTTCGTGGTTGTTTTTGTAAGAGTTTCACTGTGTGTGTGCGCACAGGTAATCAGGCAAAAATGCATCTGTGCTTTGAGAGTCTCTCTCTCTCTCTCTCTCTCTCTCTCTCTCTCTCTGATTTATGGAGGGCGACACAGCTTTCCAGGAATCTGTTTTATATGTTTGGCACAACCGAGAGGCTCCATGCTGCTGTCAGGGACCACAGAGAGAAAGAAAGGGAACAGTTTCAGTCTAGAGGTCAAGCGATATGTTTTCTTTTTTAAATGGCCGATATTATACTGATATATCACACAATTTAATATAAATAGTAAATTACATATAAATCTAAAAAATTTATGAACTTTTATTTAGCAATATATTTACTCAAGTTTTATTGACATTTGCCTTATCATCATTAGAAAAGACAGTTAACATTTACAGGCAACTCTTGAGAAGAGAGAGAGAGAATGAAATGCCTGAGGTCTTTAAACATCATAAGCTCATATATTTCAGTTGTGGCTCTGATATGTGGGATGGTTTAAATGAGACTGTGTGTGCGTCTCAATCTGCTCCCTAGTTCAGTAGTCAGGGCAGTGGTCAGGAAGTTAGCCATTTCTACTTTCACTCCCTATGCACCATATGAACCTGGGAGCATCTTTGCTCCCTGTGGATGTTTCTCAATGCTAAGAATGCAGAAAACGGACTTATTAAATTCTTGCTAAACTACCTTGAAAGAATGAACTCGGAAGGACTTAAAACACATCTATTGCAAGCTTTGAGATTAGGTGCAATCTTCCTGTTGCACAATTGCCCATCCCAGCACATTTGAAGCCACCGAGAGAACTGGCATTATCACACACCAGTGAAAGCATTATTATCATCACACAAATTAGGTTTTGCAGGACTAGAAACATGTTAAAAGAATAAAGTCTGTTAACACTTATCCATGAGTTTATTACTTTATTAAAATGATGCCCAACAAAACAACATGTTGACGGAGAATGACGACTCTTATGAGCCATCAGACTTTCACGAGCTTACAGTGGGAATCTCTGGAGGGAAAACACGATAAATGTCCTTCTGCCACCTTAGTGCCACTATGACCTCTGGGTCTTCAAATGGGTTCTTGCCCACAAGTCACCATCCGATGCATCCTTGATATTCGGCCTGATCAAGAACACATCTGGGTAATTTTATGCATTCTATGTACTTGCGCTCTTGAGTATTGAAATTGAACTTCGGCAGTGGATGATGACATCGAACGAGTCCATGAGAATGTAAGAACGCACTTTGAGAAACAGCCTATCTTCCCGTACCGGAAATGTCATCAGGTCTTCTGAAGTCTCTCAAATCGTTAGAGGATTAACGCAAGTGTAAATATATGATGTCAAAGCCTTATTTTCTATTTAAAAGAGAAAAGAGAATCTTCCATTGTTTTTCTTTTATGAACATTAGCAATCTTCTAAATATTAGAGATGTTAAAATAAAGATTCAAAATATACCCATTTGTAGTGTTGTCACAGTACCAAAATTTCAGTAGTCAGTACCGATACCAGTGAAATTTCACGGTTCTCGATACCACTTTCGATACCACAGCAAAAATATGCTAATATTATAATGTGCTACTGAACACACCAGTTTAGTTATTTTTAATAATTATAGTTTAATAATTATTATTTTCCAGAACTCCATGTTTTAGTTTAATTTCATCATCAAAATGGTGTCTAATCAATTCATTCTTAAAGCATTTCACAAGTGAAAATTGAACTTTTCAACATGTCATTGCATTTTTTTATTCAACAGCAGCCTTGCTTGTGATATATTGCTTGATTATTATTATTTTTACTGTGTATATTAAATTTTACTATACATTTGTAATATATTTCTGTCACAATTTCTTCAATTTCAGGGCTCTAGCTTATATTTTGAAAGTTGCATTTATTATGAAGAGTATTTTTTGCCTGAATCTTCATTTTCCAGATAAACAGTTTGCAACACATTTAAGTCACATCTGAAATCTCATCTCTTTACACTGGCCTTTGAGTCTGACAAATGAAATGTAGGAGACAGTTTTGGAGTGTTTGTGTTTTAGATTATTAGTGTTTGTGTATGTGGTAATTTCTAAATGTTATGTTTTAAATTGTTTTACTGTGAAGCACTTTGGTCAACTCTGTTGTTTTAAATGCTATATAAATAAAGTTTGTGTTGAGATTAAAGCACAAATATTGTTATTTAATTATATAAATATATGTAGTTTACATGTGCTGCATGGTTCACAGTGGATTAGTGCTCCGCTTTGTCATCTCAAACAGCGTGAATGATTCTCAATGTCTGATGCGTTTCCAGTGTTTGAGCGGTCGGATTTATACATTCAAAGTACGCAGCTCATCCACGCTAAGATTGCAGCAGTTAGCGGTTTAATAAATCACACTAGGGCATGTCACAATTTAAATTTGATACATTTTCCATTTCAGTGTAAAAGGAGTAACAGAGCACATGTTCAAAATGAGCCTGTGAGCATTTTAAAGCTGTCCTGTGCCAGTCATATTGCACGCTGGTACTGGATAGAGTCGGTGCTCAGTACTACTGGTACTGCAGAAACACATATTTTTAATTTTAATATCGACTTGGTACTGAAGTACCAGTACTTTTGACAACACTACCCATTTGTATGTTTCTTTTTTTAATTATGTCATATGTCTTTAATAATACTATGTCTAAAACGAAAATGCACGATAGTGTCATTTATAAAGTGATGTTGCTGATCAATACCAATTGCGTTTAAAAGCGTGACCTCGTAATTGTGTCGCTGGTGTTTGAGTCATAAGTGTCCCAAATGTTCCATGGATCAACACCCTTGCCAGTGCCTGAATTCATGTTCACAATATACGGATTCACGACATAGGGAGCTAGGGAGCTTATTGAGACACAGTGTGTTTCACACTGGTTTATTAAGGTGGCAACACGATGGCACGTTGCAACAAAACGAACTGTGATAGGTCATTTACATGTCTCAGACACCTCTTTCACGTGCAAGGAGGTGATTCTTGGCACCGTCGCAGCTTAAGAAATTAATCTCCCAAACCGGAAATTTTTTGGGGCCAATGCAAATAATTCAAAAATCCCAAATAGCGTCTGATTTATCAGCCTCGGCGATATACAGTATATTGGTCGACCACTATTTCAAACTCTCACTTAAAATGTGTTTGAGTGCAGTAACTGTGGCTTTCATGTAATACTTGGATGTTTCAGGAAAGCCAAATATTGCCATGTCACCCAGACTAGATGGTTATCTGATTGTGACATGGACATTGTTTAAAGTCAACATGAAATCAAAATTGGCCCTATTTACTTTTTTAATACACGTTCCTGGTCCTGTTGTGCATGAGCCAAAGTTTAACACCATGCACAATTTGCATGGAGGAATATCTTCACCACCGGAAGTCCATCAGGCGAAATTCTTGATCACACGGATTACCTTTGATATGATTGTATTTCAGCTGCGTAATTTTGTTGTGCAACGGTAAATGTCAGTTTCACTGTGGTAAATCACATTACAGAAATAAAATAGGTTTGTGAATGTTGTATCACGTTGACTTTAAAACAACAATCATAATTGGATATTGTACCTGTGCTTTGTTTTTGCATATTTGGCAAAGTTTCATCACATATTAATGCTGACAGAGAAGAACTGTGAAAAACTGATGACTGCAAAAGATTCATAGAGCAACAGATAATGCGATCTGTCCCGATCCCTTTCTTGCTTTGGGGATGTAATTGCTCACGAGGCAGCATTCTTTCTGCCTGAGCAAGGACAGTGTTTGCTCTATGTATAAGTAATATATCTTTGATATTATTATACACATGGTGAGATGATCGGCTACATGACCCTTCTAACTCAATTAGCCCTCAGTCTCCCTTGTGTGTAAGCAGCTGGTGTATGGAGTTGGCATTAATTACAGCTATATTTCAGGCTATGTAAACAACACAGACTGCACTGCATAAAAGGGTGTGCAACAGAGGCCTTCTGTAAGCACCACTGCCGCACAGATCACAAGCCGAGGCTGCAGGTCGTTGAAAGCATGTGTCTTTGACATGCATTATCACCAACAACATCATCCCAGCTATTATCTGGACTAAATTACACCAAATCTCTGTTCCCGCGTCTATCAGTCAGTGGATCACCAGCTTTCTGATGGACAGGCAGCAGCTAGTGAGACAGGGGAAATTCAGTTCCAGCAAATGTACAATCAGCACTGGTGCCCCCCAGGGATTTGTGCTCTCCCCACTACTCTTCTCCCTGTATACCAATGACTGCACAGCCAAGGACCCCTCTGTCAAGCCCCTGAAGTTTGCAGATGACACTACTGTCATCAGCCTCATACAAGATGATGATGAGTCTGTATACAGAAGGGAGGTTGAATGGCTGGCTGTCTGGTGCAATCAAAACAACCTTGAGCTGAACATGCAGATGATAGTGGACTTTAGGAGGAATACCCCAACACTGACCCCGCTCACCATTCTAAACAGCACTGTGGCAGCAGTGGAGTCATTCAGGTTCTTGGGCACTACCATCTCACAGGACCTGAAGTGGGAGACCCACATTGACTCCATTGTGAAAAAGGCCCAGCAGAGGTTGTACTTCTTTCACCAGTTGAGGAATTTCAACCTGCCACAGGCGCTGCTGATACAGTTCTACTCAGTAGTCATTGAGTCTGTCCTCTGCATTTCAGTAACTGTCTGGTTTGGTTATTAAATCGGACATCAGAAGACTACAAAGGACAGTTCGGACCGCTGAGAGGATTATTGGTTGCTCCCTGCCCTCCCTTCAAAAACTGTACACTTCCAGAATGAGGAAAAGTGCTGGAAAAATCACTCTGGACCCCACTCACCAAGCCCACTACCTTTTTGAAAAGTTGCCTTCTGGATGGCGCAACATAGCACTGAGCACCAGAACCGTCAGGCACAAGAACAGTTTATTCCCTCAGGCTATCCATCTCATGAACAGTTAAAACACACACACACACACACATATATACATACATACATACGTACAGTACTGTGCAAAAGTTTTAGGCACTTAAGGTGTTTCATAAAAACATTTGTCTTAAGATGGTTATTTATATCTTCAGCTTTTGTGCCAATAGGAAAAATACATTTTAGACTCCCAAACATTACTTTTGCAAATAGAAAAGATTAGAATAGAAGAACAGGGTGCTCTGCAAGAGATGGCATTGCCCCAACAGAGCCCCCCCACTGAACATAGAGTCAATCTGGGATTACATGAAGAGACAGAAGCAATTGAGACATAGATAGATAGAAGAACTCTGGCAAATTCTCCAAGAAGCTTGGAACATCCTATCTGCCAGCAACCAAGAAAAACTGTGTCTAGGTGACCTAGGAGAATTGGGGCTGTTTTAAAAGCAAAGGTGGCCACACCAAATATTGATTTAGCTTTATGTTTACTGGACTATTTATGGTATTATTTTTGAAGACATCCTCACTATGCAACATTTTTCAGTGCCTAAAACTTTTGCACAGTACTGTATACATTATTATTATTATTATTATTATTATTTTTTTTTTTTTTTTGGCTTATTGTGTATTTTATATATATTTATATTTTCTATTCGCTTTTTATTTTTATTCTTTTTTTTTTATTATTATCTGTCTTGTTGCTGTATTGTTTGTGCACTGGAAGTTTCTGTCACCAAGACAAATTCCTTGTATGTGTAAGCATACTTGGCAATAAAGCTCATTCTGATTGAGTCAGGAGTTGAGCTACAGTAATGAGGAGATGAACTGATCTGCTTTGCACACACACATTTCCTGAATCTGCAGTCTTCAGAAGCCCCAGGTGATTCGAGCGAGCGGGCGTATGTGCAGCTGTTTTCATTTGCATGTGCGTACAGAACAGCGGAGATAAGTGACTCCCGGTGTTTCTTTAGCTACCTGGCTATCTGCATTACAGCTCAATTTACAGCACAGTCGGAGTTTCCTGTACCACCTGTTTGAAAGATTCCTATGTTCACATACTGATTAAACAGAGAGAACAATCAAGATCATTTTTATCTAATCTTTAAAATGCTTGGAGTTTATGTGAGTATATACTCAATAGGGCCTCTTAACTGAGTGTGTGGGTGTGTGGAGTGTATGACCCTACTCCACATTAGAGACCCATAAAATGTTTGTCAATTCAGTTCAGTTCACGTGGAGTTCTGAACACTGTTCCAAACTTCTGCTTGTGTTTCTGTTCCCAGAGTCCCCAGAGAACATTTTAGAGAGAGGGAGAGCGAGTACAAACCAGGACAATATGCATAAGAGAAATGTCTTTTTATTCCTTTATTAAAAAAAAACTAAAAAAAACTTAATTGGCAGCTCATATGTTTTGCGGTCCCCCCAGTGCCCTGACTCTTTCAGAGAAAGAGGGAGGCCTGGAGAATGTGTGTATGCAAGACACCCCTCCTGAGCTCTGCATAGTGGTATGTGCCGTTTGTACTGACACCAGTGAGAAAGTTGTAGAGCAGCTTGCTGTGCCAATCAAAATCCTGACTGGGCCTGGTAAAAATCGGCCACTCTCCTCTCCCCCTCCACCCTGCAGGGATTACCTGGGCTGACCCTGACACCCAGATTAGCTTGCGTGCACACATTTTTGTGAGTGTGTGTGAGATAGAGATGCCGCTGCTGCTTTAGCCGGCTCAAACAACCCCATGACATACTTTCTTGGAATATTCGGCATTGATCTTGCAAGCTGGGTCCCAGCAGCCCCACCGCTGAGGATCTGATCCAGCGCACACTGCTGTCAGGCAGCCCAGGACTCACTCTCCTGCTCAGCCTGTTCCTGTCACTAACTTTGGCCTCTGCTGCACAGCATTCTGGGATGTATAATGGGCTGAAAGGGACATTTTTTTTTTAGGGGCAGATAATCGTAAATGAAGGTACTGTAAAATTCATGTGTGATTTGTGTGTACGAGTTGAAATGTATTTTATGTGTGAAGAAAGACAACAGCATGATTTGGGAGAAATGAAACTATCACAGATTTGTTGGAAATAGGTTAGGTTATACAGTTTAGTGGTCATAACAAAGAGTTGACCAGAGTCATTGTTAATATTGTTAATGAAGGTCATTATAAAGTGTGAATCGAACCAATACAGTAGACAATATTTAACCAATATACCTTTTAAATAATTAGTGAATTAATTAATCTTATTATGGTAAAGGCTTGGTTCATAGATCAGGGCTCAACAGTAAAGATTTTATCTGCTGGCCTATTTGGGCCAGAACTTCAGATTTTTACTTCCCTGTCAACATTTTCACTGTCCAGACCACAAAATATGATAAATATTATTTTTAGCAATATATTGTTATAAATAAACTAAATTACTTGTTTTGTTTTTTTTTAATTTACACATTTACAGTAAATATAAGATTGTAAGCCAGAAGCGCTCTCGTATTGGCCCACGGGGCCAGCGGGCTATTCTTATTGTTGAGCCCTGACAGAATTTTATTTTTTTCTTTGCTAGGTTGATATTTTTCCTTCTGCTGCTGCTTCTCCTTCTCCTCCTGCTGCTGCTGCTTCTTTTGCTGCTTCTGCTGGCCCAGTAGTTCTGATTTTTACTTGCCCTGCCAACTTTTTCACTGTCCCCACCACAAAAATGTAAAATTCTATTTTTAGCAATAATATTAATGTGGAAGAAAATATATATTTTTAATTTTACGTTGTTTTCTTTATAAAACAAACTTTTTCATTTGCAATAGAGGAAATTCTGCAATTATAATGAAACTCCATGAACTATGTATTCATAAAAGTATGAATTCATACTTTTGCAAAAAAATTATGGCATATGGTGCAAAACATGTCACTATGTCATCTGTGTAGCTATGTTAAAGGTGCAGTATGTAAGATTCAGAAACACTTGTTATTAATGACACCAGTGAACTGCAGCCAGCTACCTGTTGCTTGCGCTCGTGCACACACTCCATAGGGACTTGAGCATCGACCAAAACAATGACGTAACGTACAAAGAGACTGAACGTGATTCACCAGCATCATGCTGACAGATGAGGTAGCATAATTAAAATTACACAGTTATGATTGTTTTACTACAAACTTTGAGACTATATTTTATTTGACTCTCCAGTGCTGGAACAGGGCTAAAACAAAGTGTGGATATAGGCTGACTATGCGAGACAGTAGTTTGAAATAATCACTTTTCTTTGCATGATACACTGACTGCAATTATACAATAGCCTGCCGGCGTTAGCTAGCTTGCCAGCTTTATCAATAGCTGTTAGCTAAATTTAATGGATGATGACAGTAGCTGTTTATAAAAAAAAACTGTACATTATAAATATATTGACAATTCAGTATTGATGCGATTCCATCACAACTGTCATTTTTATATATCGATGCGCTATTGTTTTATAATAATAGACTGTATATATTTTCTGTATAACCAAGTTACGTTACACTAATGAATGGAGCTTTTTGCATTATCTTGAACATTGTCTAGCATTCATTTCATCTGTTATTGTAGTTTACCTGGCTGAATAATTACAGATTAACATTGTTTATGTCAGTTATTGTGAATCAGCATACCCGACATTTAGTATAAAGAGAAGGTCGTTGAAATTATTTGAAAGTTACGAAGCAATGTAGCTTGCAATTCGTCAGCGTTAGCAGGCAAGATCAAGTTAGCTAAAATTACACCGATCAGTTCTTATGGCACTATATTTCACATGCTTTGCAGTTATGTAAGCTTACCTGTCCAATAAGATGAATGCCAATTCAGGGTCAGTTTTGACCCCCAAAACCGAACAAATATCCATCCAGGAATCAAATGCTCTGCCGATGTTCACTCTAGTTTTCGCACGATCACGTTCCTACTTAGCCAGATGGGATTCAGTAGATACATTTTTTGTTTTGTTTTTTTTGGCTTACTCTGAGTTTGTGTAGGAGTCGATGTTGTGCTGGGAGCCGGACGTTTGCTGGTTTCCATCTCTAAGATAACGTTACCTAGTGTTGCAGACTGTCTGTTGACGCTGTTGAATAGCGGAAGAGAAGCGATTACCGAGGCAAGGCTCTCGGGAGCACGCATAAACGTCACATCCTTTGGATTTTCCTGGCAAAACCGACCCGCTCCCTTCACATGAAAATCAGTCTACAGGCTTTAATATGCAAGCTAGGAACTCCGGGAAGGGCTAATTTAAGTTGCGTTACAAGCTGTTCACACACTGGCAAAAAAAAAAAAATACTAGTTAGCCAACTAGTTAACTTTACCGTGGTGACATATTTGGAGACAGAATTCTCTACAACAACATTTATACATCACAGAAAACCAAATGTTTGGCATAAGTAAGTAATTTAATTGCATATTTAAGGCATAAAAACACATTATCAGCACATGCAAGATATCACAACAACACAGCACTTGCCCGATTGGGCAAGTGACAGTTCCATGACACTGGCCCTGGTCCAGCAGAAGTGAAAGGGGGTCACAGGCAAGGAAGTATAGTGCAGGGAGCTGCCTGGAAAAATCTACTCCACTAGTACACAATTAATTTGATTTATTTAAGGGTAAATGATCACAGCATTTAGAGTGGGCACAATCCCATAAAAAAAGATCCATATTAATCAGACAAGCAGTTTTTTACCAAGCCCTATCTGTAATGTACTAGATTTTGTTTTGTTTTTCTCTCTCAGCTTCTTCTCCACCTGACATTTTTGTCACAAAATTTTTAAAAAATTTTTAGTTTTTTGTTTTTTGTTTTTTGTTTTTTTGCTGGAAATGGTAAAACTTCTAAATATGGGTCAGCGATATGACCAAAATCTTACGGTTGAAGTCAGAAGTTTACATACACTTAGGTTAAAGTCATTAAAACTAATTTTTTAACCACTCCACAGATTTAATATTAGCAAAATATAGTTTTATATAATATAACTGCTCACGTTGCCGCCGACGGGCTAGATGCCGGGTCGCCTTCCCCTCATGCTTGCCGCGGGCCTGGGAAGACAGGCCGCCAGTGAAGACGACGCCCCATGAGCCGTGGACTTTGGAGGGAAGCGTGAGCGGCCGACTGACCCAGCCCGTGCCTGGGCTTTCCTATGAACACTACCCCGCCCCTTTCACGGAGCCCCGTTCACCGCGAGGATGCCAGATTCCCCCTTTTATTATGAACACTGTTGCCCCTTGGACACTTTATTACCCCTTTTGGTCATTTTTACGTTTATTATTGTTTCCAATAAATGCCTCTCCGAGGCTTGATGCCACACCCACTGTGTCTGTCTCTTGCTCACCCTGCCACAGGGTGCTTTGCTGCAGGAGGGACTGGTGCACTTCACAAAATAGATGGCATCATGAGGAAGGAAAATTATGAGGATATATTGAAGCAACATCTCAAGACATCAGCCAGGAAGTTAAAGCTCAGTCGCAAATGGGTCTTCCAAGTGGACATTGACCCCAAGCATACCTCCAAAGTTGTGGCAAAATGGCTTAAAGACAAAGTCAAGGTATTGGAGTGGCCATCACAAAGCCCTGACCTTTATCCGATAGAAAATTTGTGGGCAGAACTGAAAAAGCTTGTGCGAGCAAGGAGACCTACAAACCTGACTCAGTTACACCAGTTCTGTTTGGAAGAATGGGCTTCACTTTTTCCACATTTTGTTATGTTACAGCCTTATTCCAAAATGGATTAAATTCATTATTTTCCTCAAAATTCTACAAACAATACCCCATAATGACAACATGAAAGAAGTTTGTTTGAAATCTTTGCAAATTTATTAGAAATAGTTTGTTGAAGCACCTTTGGCACCAATTACAGCCTCAAGTCTTTTTCAGTATGATGCTACAAGCTTGGCACACCTAGTTTCTCCCATTCTTCTTTGCAGGACCTCTCAAGCTCCATCAGGTTGGATGGGGAGCGTCAGTGCACAGCCATTTTCAGATCTCTCCAGAGATGTTCAATCAGGTTCAAGTCTGGGCTCTGGCTGGGCCACTCAAGGACATTCACAGAGTTGTCCCGTAGCCACTCCTTTGTTATTTTGGCTGTGTGCTTAGGGTCGTTGTCCTGTTGGAAGATGAACCGTCGCCCCAGTCTGAGGTCCAGAGCGCTCTGGAGCAGGTTTTCATCAAGGATGTCTCTGTACATTGCTGCATTCATCTTTCCCTCGATCCTGACTAGTCTCCCAGTTCCTGCCGCTGAAAAACATCCCCACAGCATGATGCTGCCACCACCATGCTTCACTGTAGGGATGATATTGGCCAGGTGATGAGCGGTGCCTGGTTTCCTCCAGACATGACGTTTGCCATTCAGGCCAAAGAGTTCAATTTTTGTTTCTCATGGTCTGAGAGTCCTTCAGGTGCCTTTTGGCAAACTCTAGGCGGGCTGTCATGTGCCTTTTACTGAGGAGTGGCTTCCATCTGGCCACTCTACCATACAGGCCTGATTGGTGGAGTGCTGCAGAGATGGTTGTTCTTCTGGAAGGTTCTCCTCTCTCCACAGAGAAATGCTGGAGCTCTGTCAGAGTGACCATCGGGTTCTTGGTTACCTCCCTGACTAAGGCCCTTCTCCCCCGATTGCTCAGTTTGGCCAGGCGGCCAGCTCTAGGAAGAGTCCTGGTGGTTCCAAACTTCTTCCATTTACGGATGATGGAGGCCACTGTGCTCATTGGGATCTTCAATGCTGCAGAAATTTTTCTGTACCCTTCCCCAGATCTGTGCCTCAATACAATCCTGTCTTGGAGGTCTACAGGCAATTCCTTGGACTTTATGGCTTGGTTTGTGCTGTGACATGCACTGTTAACTGTGGGACCTTATATAGACAGGTGTGTGCCTTTCCAAATCATGTCCAATCAACTGAATTTACCACAGGTGGACTCCAATCAAGTTGTAGAAACATCTCAAGGATGATCAGTGGAAACAAGATGCAGCTGAGCTCAATTTTGAGTGTCATGGCAAAGGCTGTGAATACTTATGTACATAAATTTGCAAAGATTTCAAACAAACTTCTTTCACGTTGTCATTATGGGGTATTGTTTGTAGAATTTTGAGGAAAATAATGAATTTAATCAATTTTGGAATAAGGCTGTAACATTACAAAATGTGGAAAAAGTGAAGCGCTGTGAATACTTTCCGGATGCACTGTATACTGCTTTTCTAAAATTTGGGGTCACTTGACTGAAATGTTTTTCATAATCTTAAAAACCTTTTGATCTGAAGGCAAATGCTTATTTTCTCAATTAGATATATAGACAAAAATAAAATTGTGCCATAATATTTATTTCATTACAAAACTAAAATTTTATTTTTTCCAATAAGTTGTTGAAATGGATGACTTGGACTGAATAATAAAGAAAAGCAGCCATTAAGTGCCCAGCATAGATGGGAACTCCTTCAATACTGTTTAAAAATCATCCCAGGGTGATACCTGAAGAAGTTGGTTGAGAAAATGTCAAGAGTACATTTCTGCAAATTCTAGGCAAAGGGTGGCTACTTTGAAGATGCTAAAATATAATTATATAATTTATTTATTTATTTATTATTTAATAACCATATTAGAATGCCTGTTTTTGAATAATTCAGTCAGTCAATTAAATACTTTATAAATGAACTACTTCCTCTTATATAATTTTCTCTTTATTTGAAACTTGAAAAACATAGTCAAAGAAAAACAAATCTAAAAAAACAAAACAAATCAATTTGGTTTTAAATTAACCCTTAACTGCATGGCAATTTCACCAAACACTCATACATATTTGGGTCTTTAGAGACCCGGCATGTATGTCTATCAAAAATGGATCGGATAGTGTAGATTTAGAAAATATTTAAGAAAGTTTGAAAATAATTAAGTAAAATATATTTGAATGTACACTGGCGAACAAAAGTTTGGAATAATGTACAGATTTTGCTCTTGTTGAAAGAAATTGGCATTCAACTCATCACAATGTATAGTCAGGACATTAATAACGTGAAAAATGACTATTACAATTTGAAATAAAATTTTCAGAACTTCTTAAACTACTACAAAGAGTTCTCATCAAAAAATCCTCCACGTGCAGCAATGACAGCTTTGCAGATCTTTGGCATTCTAGCTGTCAGTTTGTCCAGATACTCAGGTGACATTTCACCCCACGCTTCCTGTAGCACTTGCCATAGATGTGGCTGTCTTGTCGGGCACTTCTCACACACCTTACAGTCTAGCTGATCCCACAAAAGCTCAATGGGGTTAAGATCCATAACACTCTTTTCCAATTTTCTGTTGTCCAATGTCTGTTTCTTTGCCCACTCTAACCTTTTCTTTTTGTATTTCTGTTTCAAAAGTGGATTTTTCTTTGCAATTCTTCCCATAAGTCCTGTACCCCTGAGTCTTCTCTTTACTGTTGTACATGAAACTGGTGTTCAGCGGGTAGAATTCAATGAAGCTGTCAGCTGAGGACATGTGAGGCGTCTATTTCTCAAACTAGAGACTCTGATGCACATATCCTCTTGTTTAGTTGTACATCTGGCCTTCCACATTTCTTTCTGTCCTTGTTAGAGCCAATTGTCATTTGTCTTTGAAGACTGTAGTGTACACCTTTGTATGAAATCTTCAGTTTTTTGGCAATTTCAAGCATTGTATAGCCTTCACTGCTCAAAACAATGATTGACTGACAAGTTTCTAGAGAAAGCTGTTTCTTTTTTGCCATTTTTGACCTAATATTGACCTTAAGACATGCCACTCTATTGCATACTGTGGCAACTCAAAAACAAACTACTGTTAAGCTTCATTTAATGAACCAAATAGCTTTCAACTGTGTTTGATATAATGGCAAGTGATTTTCTAGTACCAAATTAGCAATTTAACATGATTACTCAAGGATAAGGTGATGGAGAGATGGCTGCTGGAAATGGGGCCTGTCTAGATTTGATCAAAAATTACTTTTTTCAATTAGTGATGGTGCAGTTTTTTACATCAGTAATGTCCTGATTATACTTTGTGATCATTGAATGCCACTTTGATGAATTAAAGTACCAATTTCCTTCCAAAACAGCACAATCTGTACATTATTCCAAACTTTTGGCCGCTAGTGTATATTGATGTTTTATTTTTTATATATCAAAGAGATAATGCAACAAATCAGGACAAATCTACTGCTACAAAAATGGATGAGGTACAGGGGTGAAATGGGTTCCCGGGTCTCTAATGACCCCAGGTATGCGTTTAAGGGTTAACCTTACCATAATGCTAAATTTCACATTATACCACATTTCAGTCTGATGTTGTTGACTAGTTTATTATTATTATTATTATTATTATTATTATTATTATTATTATTAAATTTCATCAAGGAACTCGACATATCAAAGCAATGCAACAAAGTAAATAATACATAAATAAAAAAATAAACATTTCATTAGGCTCTAAATGATTTAAGAATAAGAATAGAGAATATATGAATTTCTGAAGGCAAACGTGGCCGTTATGTATTCTAATATCTAATGTCATTCGAACAGAACTTTTTTTTAAGGTGATATGTCGTTTAAAAAACACGCATGACACATTATTTTAGCTGTTTTCCTTGTCAGTGTTGGTTAGAATATCTGGCTGTCTAGCAGTTTGAGATGTTTGACTTCCTCCATAGAGCTTTAAAGTAAAAAAACTTGCATTATCAAGAGAAACCAAATTGAGTAGCGCAAGTGATTCCGCACAAACGGGAAGCCTGCTGGACTCGCATGCACTTGCACGTTCCTGAGATGGCGCATGAGACAATCATATGAAACGAAGCTTCACGTGTCAGATGACGGGAATATTTAGAACACAAGATGAAAGTCATAAATTTACTTCGGCGGATGAATGTCATTTAATCGGTTGTCAAATATCTACCGGTTTATCATGTCTACCGGTATATTGCCCACCCTTCTAAATAGTATCATTTAAGTGGTGCCAAGTTTGTCTGCCTCTAATCAAACAAAATACTAGTGCCCGACAGATATATCGGTCGGCCGATGTTAGCCTTTCACCGATATATCGGTATCGCCGTATATTTTACCGATATGCGCCGATATGAAAACTTCTTTTCAGAACATATAATGCAGAAAACAATGCTTTAGAATTGGTGTCATAGTGTAGTTTGTCCTGCAGAGCGTGCTCCGACTCCACTGTTTACAGAGCTGAACTGATGGTGGCTCTGCACACAGGGTGGAGTTCTGCGGTGTCATCATGGTAAGTTGTTAACTAGCCTGTTAAATACATACTGGAAACATAATAAACAATGACCCCATCATTTTCCCTTTTCAATATAACTAATATAACGTTAACTGTGTCCCTGACAACCATGTCACTCATGTCTGTTTGCTGTTTGCCAGCTATAATTTGTCAGTGCAGTCAGTAATGTAGCAGATTGAAAGGTACACATCAGAGCATCTTTTTGCAGCTCAGCAGACAACGGTGCGGTGGTGGATTTTGTGTTTAGTGTTGATTTCACGCTATGTTATTACCTAGTTGGTGAGACACAATGCTGGAAAGTAAACAAAGTCCATCTTGTACTCTCTGTGACAACGAGCTTATAGCTAACTAGCTAATCATGTAGCTACTTTCATTGTTGTCAGCTGAGTGGAAGCTAATGAGTAAACGTATTCACCAAACTGTTTTGTTCAGGATTCACAGTTTGGTACCCCCTTCAACCGACAATTCCAGTTGCATTTATAAAATTTTATATTTAAAAGTCTGGTTTTCCACCGTTGAAAGTTTCCCCTGAACTTGTATAGCAGAATACGGTGTAACACCGCTGCTTATCTGTTTATCTCTTGACTCGGCAGTATTAATATAGTCAGCATTTGACTGATACTAAAGAGTACTGATGTTTATTTAGCTATTTTATTTTTATTTATTCTTTATTTTAATGGTCAGCATTTGAATGATACTAAACATACAGTACTGATGTTTATTTAGCTATTTATTGTATTTTTATTTATTCTTTATTTTCTCAGTGTTCATTTCTAGAATTTGTTGACTTTTGCATAGTCATACCGGTGCAAAATCTGTGAAAAATCAACATTTTTCATGTTTTCATTCCAGCTCAAAAATTAAATATCGGCGACCATATCGGTAATCAGTGAATTCCCCCTCTCTAATATCGGTATCGGTCTCAAAAATCCCATATCAGTCAGGCTCTACAAAATACACAAATGTTGGACTGCAGGTTGTGTTGATAGCTACAGAAATATCAACACCTTTTTAGACTTTACCCCTGTGTCAGAAGGACCACGGATACAGAATTAAACATGTTCAAAGGTATCCTGTCGAGCTATAAAGCCAAGGTCTCCAATAAAAGATAAGGCAAAATCTTAGAATATTTACAGTAGCTTAATTTTTAGTTCTTTCTCTCTAATCATGATACACTTCACAAGGATTGATATAGATGGTCTTTCTTTTTCCTCTTATTAAGTGATTTTTGGAAAAATGTTCCAAAAATTCACAGGCAGTAATGGTCGTAGCTTGCTTACATGTTCATCCAGACATGCCATCATTGATTACATAATTGAAATTAAATGTTTAAGTTCATTGTAAATGGAAGAGAACATTAAAACCAGCACATCACTCCTGCCCTTCAGTCTAGAGAATGAATGATTGACCCTTCATCCCCTCCATGCTTGCTATTTTCTTTCATGCATTGGACCTTTTCTCAGTAATTCTGCATTGTTAACAGGATGGTATATTTTTGTTTTGACCTGAATTATCTCCGTTTCCCTTCCTTTCTTGTCTTATTTGTTCTCCACGTCTCCGTGGCAGAGGTTCTGACCCTTTTTTGTTCCCATCTGGCAGCTGCACGACTTGTTTGTGTTGGCTGAGTTTGGCTTGTTCCAGTGCTTTGCTTCTCTTTCGTGGAACAGACCGAGGAGGAGGGGAGGCTCCGGTCCCTCTGTTCGCGTCCAGCAACCATGATAAAGAACCTCAGGCCATTAGCACTCTGGCTTCCTCTCCAAACAGAAGAAAAAAAAAATTTAAAGGAAACCTACTCAGGCTTCCATTTTCACAAAAATATTGGTGACTGGAATTGCCCATTTTCTTGACTTAGGGCTGTTCATTTATAGAGATGCACTAGACAATTTACATTACATTTGTGTTTATAAGTAACCCAGATTTGTAATGAGTGTAACCAGACGTTGTCCTGTGCACACTGACAAAACGGTAACGTCACCTGCTTTGCACATGCTGATAACCCTAACAAGAACATCTCATTTGGTAGATCATGAAGTCTGTTGAGTCTATTAAGTAAACATAAATTTAAAATCTAATTTGCTAACATTTCTCAAAGTTTCTTTTGAGTTGAAACTGAAGTGAAACATCTCCCTAATATTACATTCATCTCACTGTTTCGCCAGTTATTCAGCTGGCCTCTTCTTGTGCTGTATAATGACGCCAGTGTTCCGCACCTGCAGATTAGATATGTGTGTTATCAGATGTAAGGCTACAGATGGAAGAGCCCCAAATCTGATCTTACTGCTCATGTTTGTTTCTGCATTCTCATGAACACTGGCCTATGTGCTTTCATGGAAACTCAGAGTAATGGTTAGGGATGTCCCGATACCGAAACTGGTATCGGAATCGGGTCCGATACCGCGCTCATTTACTTGTACTTGTAAAAATGATTCGATACCAAAAAATGATACCATCTGACGTATGGATGTTATTACGTAAACATTCAGCGCACAAATTAAAATCACGTCATGTCTTAGTGAGATTATTTAACAGCGAAAGCTGCGATTTAATGAGATAAATCTTTAGTTTGCACTTGCAGCATTTTGAATGTGAGTGCTTGTGAATGTGTGGAGCCAGTGTTGTGCAGGCATAGAGGCACAAACTGCTTATACATTTAGAGCTCCTTGGCTCAAACATGGAAAACACTTATGAGCATTGCAAGCTCTGTTTGTAGCAGATGACAGCAGGCAGAGCGCTAATTCACTTTTTAGCGCAATTCATATACAGACTACATATTTATTTATATACTGTAGTAGCTTATATACTTATATACTTTTGCGGTTTAATAATCACTTTGTGTCATGTAGCGACTGGCTTGGGAAGCTGCTGTCATTATGTCAGAGCTCCTTGGTCATAACAACACAGAAACACTTCAAAATAAAAGCTCAATTTAAATTAAATTCTGACAGAAATGGATCTCTATTGTACAGTTATGTAAAATTCACTGTTATACTACTGTGACGAGGAGGAGGGCGTGGCCGGGCTGTGAGGATGTGCGCCCGGTGCTGAATTGTCCTAATCAGCAGGGAGGGGGATAAAGATGAGCCGGAGGCACCAGTTCGAGACAGAGACGCATGTGGCTGCTGTGTGTGTGTGTGTGTGTGTGTGTGTGTAACGTTATCTTGGAGATGGAATCCAGCAAACGGCTGGCTCCCAGCACAACACCGAGTAAGCCAAAAAAAACAAAACAAAAAATGTATCTACTGAATCCCATCTGGCTAAGCTGGAACGTGGTCGAGCGAAAACTAGAGTGAACATCGGCAAGGCATTTGATTCCTGGAGGGAACTTCGTTCGGTTTTGGGGATCAAAACCGACCCTGAGTTGGTGTTCTTCTTATTGGACAGGTAAGCTTACATAACTGCAAAGCATGTGAAATATAGTGCCATAAGGATTGATTGTTGTAATTTTAGCTAACTTGATCTTGCCTGCTAAAGCTGACGAATTGCAAGCTACATTGCTTCGTAACTTTCAAATAATTTCAACGACCTTCTCTTTATACTAAATGTCGGGTATGCTGATTCACAATAACTGACATAAACAATGTTAATCTGTAATTATTCAGCCAGGTAAACTACAATAACAGATGAAATGAATGCTAGACAATGTTCAAGATAATGCAAAAAGCTCCATTCATTAGTGTAACGTAACTTGGTTATACAGAAAATATATACAGTCTATTATTATAAAACAATAGCGCATCGATATATAAAAATGACAGTTGTGATGGAATCACATCAATACTGAATTGTCTACATATTTATAATGTACAGTTTTTTTTTATAAACAGCTACTGTCATCATCCACCAAATTTAGTTATCAGCTATTGATAAAGATGGCTGGTTAGCTAGCTAGCTAACGTATAAATGCAGTCAGTGTATCATGCAAAGAAAAGTGATTATTTCAAACTACTGTCTCGCATAGTCAGACCTATATCCACACTTTGTTTAAGCCCTGTTCCAGCACTGGAGAGTCAAATATAATATAGTCTCAAAGTTTGTAGTAAAACAATCATAACGGTGTAATTTAAATTATGCTACCTCATCTGTCAGCATGATGCCGGTGAATCACGTTCAGTCTCTTTGTACGTTACGTCATTGTTTTGGTCAATGCTCGCTCGCTTGCGTCCCTAAGGAGTGTGTGCACGAGCGCGAGCAACAGGTAGCTGGCTGCAGTTCACTTAACGGCCACAGGTGTCATTAATAACAAGTGTTTCTGAATCTTACATACTGCACCTTTAAGTTGACTTATGCCATTAAAGTTATGTTGACTGTTCTGCCGGTTCCCGCCGCCTCCTTGCCCATCCTTGAACCCCGTTACAACTACTACTACTACTACTACTACTACTACTACTACTACTACTAATAATAAATCAATAGTAATTTTATTATATTTAAGAAATATCTCACACCTGTTATGCAGCACTTTATTTTACAAAAATAACTCCAATGTTTTATTTAGGATTGTGCTGTGAGTTTCTGTATAAAATCACTTCATTTGAAAAAAAATAATACAATATCATGTTGAAAATTAATTGTTATACTTTCATTTGATTACAATTTTAATGAATTTATTTATTTAAACACCATTTTGATGATAAAATTGAAATAAACTGCTGATATGGAGATCAGAAAAACAAAACAGGTATCGCACTCTGTATCGGCGAGTACTAAAAAAAAAGTAGCGGTACTCGTTCTCAAAAACATGGTATTGGGACATCCCTAGTAATGTTATTTTACTCCTGCATTCTGTCATTAGGATAAAGGCACTCTCCACACACTCTTTATTTACACTTAAAACTTAGAAACATTGGGGTCATTGTGTTTTGTGTGTGTGTGGACAGGGTTTCCTCAGTCTCAGTCCATGTGAGCACCACCTAGAGATCTCGGCTCTGATTGGCCAGCCCTTGCTCTGTTTGGCTTTTTTCTTTCTTTTGATCATCTGCTTCCTCCCTGTTCATATTTTCCCCTCTTTTCTTCTCTCTTTCGTGCTATCTTTTAAATTTTTAAAATCCTATCCGTTAAATTTTATGACTTTTAATCTCTGTATTCATCAAGTACTGCTAACATCATTGTATACTGGTGCATTTAGATGTCTAACTTTCTTAAAAATGATGTTTGATTGTTACATATTTGACAATAATGCATACCCTGTTGAAAAGAACAGATTAGACCAGCATCAATTTCCATATTTATGCAAGTGCTGGTTGGGTGCTGGTCTGGCTGAAGGACCAAAATTGCCATTCTATTCACCAGCAAAACTTGACCAAGGAAATCTTGCTGGTTAAACTAGTTAAAAAGCATGCATACTATTTTACCTTTTGAGCCACATTGTGTTTGTGTCATATGCATTGCATCTATTATCACACTGGTGATCAGATAAGTTTCATAATGTCTTCATAGAAAAACATGGACTTTTTTTAGTATGGAAAGCTAAGCTTTGAATATCTTTCTCAGCTTAGGATCACTTTTGTTTTTTTAGTCCAAGCTACTTTTGTTTTTGTAGATCAGTCCCAACTAGTCTGCAGAGGGTGAAACTGATTCAGTTAGTTTGTTCAGAGAAATTTGTTCACGTTCTACTTGTCATGAGTCGGGTTGTTTAAGAAATGGGAAAATTGCAAAGCTTTTCACTTTCCTGGTTAGTAGTCCTTAAGGGATTGTATAAAATGAGTGAATTTGTGTGCTTTCGTGAAAAAGTAAGAAAGAGACATAGATGGATCGAGAGTAACCAGATTGGAATCTTTCTGATCCAGTCCAGAGCAGGAATGAGTTGGGGCTTGTTTCAGTTTGCTGTCTGGCTACAAGGCTAAAGTGAGATCCGTTTGTAGTCTGTCAGATTGACTTAAGATTGAAATTTAGGAAGCTCATGGGTCCTCCATAAAACCCAGCATAGTTTTCAAGCTGTGAGTACATATGGGCAACAAAGATTTGTAAAACATGATCTGTAAAAAGTTCCCATTATCCATATTTTCTTAGCTGTGCATGTGGATTTTGATTTCAATCTTCTCCCTGATCGTCTTTGTCGAAATGTTTTATTGAGGTCTTTCTAGGGATGTTCAGGCTCTTAATGATGTGTGTGCATCTCAGAGAGAGGCTGTACATTATGTATATGGCCAGCAGGAGGAAATAAAAAAAAGTCAGCAGAAAAAATTCTGATATCTAAACATCACTGACTTGACCTTTTTTCTTTGCATTTGTGATTAGGGACAGGTGGTATAACCAGCACATTTTTGGTTGGCATGGATTGGTCGCAATGTACATTCACAAATCAAGTGTTTTTTTTTTAATTAATGTTTTTTGTTTATCCTTATGTGTGCATAGGACAGGGCATACAGACTTTTTAAATGTAACGTTAATACATGAGGCCCTAGGACATTTATTTCTTGCTGGACTAGCTACTAGGCACTGCTAAGCCCATCATGATGAGAGAGAGAGAGAGAGAGAGATGGACTGTACCATGATTTTCTTGGTGGATGCTCCCCATATGGTGTTTGATGGTACAAAATCATTCCTCTGCTTCATAGATAGGTTGATGAAATACAGCACATTTTTAAGGTTAAGTGATGGCTTTTCTTGTGATGGGGAAACTAGTCATAGCCCTATACTCTTGACAAGGTCAACTGTCTAAACATTTTTTTTTTTGTCCCTTTTAAAGCAGATAACGCGACCCTCACAGGAAGAAAAGATCGAAGACAAGAACGAAGAGGACAAATCTGAGAAATTAGAGAAGAAAGAGGACGAGGAAAAGAAGGAAGAGGAGGAGAAAGATGAAAAAGAGGACTCTAAGTAAGTCCTGTATTTTTGTTTATTCCTTTGTTAGCTGTAATAATTGGCCTCATTACCCCTTTTGCTCCAACTCTTCTTTGACTTATCAAAGGCCGTGTACACAAGGCTACGTTTTGGGAGTGACTACTGCATTTAAATACAGGAGTGAATCCCTTAAGTCACTGCTGTATGTGTATGGAATACAGAATTCATTTTTAATTGACAACTAGAGTTCTGTATCTCTGCTGTTTTTTTTTTTTTTTTTTTTTTTTTTTTCTCTTGCTGTGATCAAACAGGCCTCTTAACCAGGGCCCAGACCCTCTCTTAACAATAGGTTACTATTCGTAACCCCGGTTCTCTGAAACATCGAGTGGAGAGATCCACCTATGGGAAGGGCATCCGTACCTGACCTCTGCAGAAGCATCCAATTGCACCAAGTCTGGCTAGACAGACAGAAGCAAGTGTCCTATGCTAGGTAAGGCCCGCCCCTTACCTGGGTGCATATAAGGACCTGCACACACTGCTGTTCTTCAGTAAGTATATTCGCTTCTCGTGCAGCAAGTGGGGCAAGCTTGGTGGATCTCTCTACTCGATGTTTCAGAGAACCGGGGTTACGAATAGTAACCTATTGTTCTCTTTCTTTATCTTGTGTTCGAGATCCACCTATGGGAGATATGGACAGCTCCCTGATTGCCCAATACACTCGCAGTGAGGCCCTGTAAGCCAGGGGGCGGTCACCTCAGAGAGGTGGTGCTTGACACGTCCCATAAGCACACGCCTGATAACCCCGAAGCACAAAAATGAGAATGGTACACAGGCTGAAGCGTGAATAACATGTTAATGACACAAACATGTAAATCAGCTTGGCAGCATATATACATTGAAGATGGCACCCGGGCAGGAATATAAATGACATGCTTGGTGACATGAGAGTGCAGAGCCTGACGGCCCAAACCCCTTTTCCCTTTTTTTTTCTTTTTTCTTTTTTTTTTTTTTTTAGAAAAATAAAAAGAGCTTACAGGAAAGAGGCTATAAAGAGCCAACACCCTGGACAGAATGAGCTATCGGGGTCCTGGGAACATCCAGCCGGTAGAAACGAACAAAAGTGTGGGGAGAAGCCCAGCTGGCAGCAGAACAGACGTCCTGCAATGAGACTCCACTAAATGGAGCCCAAGAGGCGGCCATCCCCACGTGGAGTGAGCTCTGAGGCCTCCTTGAGGCTGCACTCCCCTGAATTCATATGCCAAAATTATAGCTTCCACAAGCCAATGTGAGAGGCATTGCTTAGAAATGGGATTCCCCGTGTGGGGGTGGGAGGGGGGCGCAAGAGATGAAGAGCTGATCGCTCTTCTGAAAAGTACTAGTCCTATCCATGTACACCCGAAGGGCACGCACAGGACACAGAGCATTCAACCTCTGATCCTCCGCAGAGGAGAAAGGAGGAGGGTGAAAAGCGGAAAGCTCCCTTACCTCACAGGTGAACGCTTGGAAGCATTTAGGCATAAAGGCTGGGTTGGGCCTAAGAAAAATCTTATCCCCACTAAGGGAGAATTTTGTGCACGAGGAATGAATAGAGTGTGCATGCAAATCATTGGCGCAGTTAGCAGATGCCAAGGCCAGGAGCAAAGCTGTCTTAAAAGACAGCAGTTTTAGAGAAATGTTTTCCAGGGGCTCAGAAGGCTGTTGAGAGAGAGCCTCCAGCACCATGGAGAGGTCCCACTCAGGAACAGTTCTCCTAGTAACTGGGAGTGAACAACGGCGCCCTTCATAAATCTACGAATGAGGGGTGCTGCCCCGCCGCTGTGCCGTCAAACCCAACATGGCAAGCGGAAATAGACGCCAAGTAGACCTTAATAGTGGAAAAAGACTTGCGCTTATCCATAAGGTCTTGTAAAAAAAAAAAATATCTGAGACTGAACACTGATATGATGTGGAATGGCACCCACCACACCACCCTTCGAGCACACCACTTATAGCCATATAGGGACCATGTGGAGAGGGCCCTAGCATTCTGTATAGTGGTAACCACACGTGGGGGGAGCCCATCGTGCTCAAGTTTGCCCTCTCACGGGCCAAGCCCAGAGAGCCACCCTGTCCGGGTGAGGGTGGTAAATCTCCCCATTCACTTGAGACAGGAGGTCTCTAATGGGAGAGGCCACGGCTGGGCATGCAAAAGAGAAATTATCTCTGCCAGCCAAGGAGACTTGGGCCACCTGGTTGCTATCAAAATGAGGGATAGGTTCTGCTCTCTCACCCTGGCCATGGTGGGGGCTATCAGGCACAGGGGAGGAAATAGGTAGAGCAGCACTTTGGGCCACAAATGGGCTAGTGCGTCCACGCCAAGGGGCGCATCCTGATCCTTTTGCAAGAAGAACATAGGACAATGGGTGTTTTCGTGCGAGGCGAAGAGATCTGCTGTTGCCTGACCGAATATCTCCCACAGCATGCCCACTATCTGAGGGTGGAGGCGCCAGTCTCCATAGAGTGGGTTCCCCCTCGACAGAAGGTCCACGCCCCTGTTCAAAATGCCTGGAACATGGGTCGCACGAAACGACAGGAAGTGCCACCTGCTCCACACTAAAAGCCTGTGAACTAGAGCGTGAAGCTTGGGAGAGCGCATGCCTCCTTTGCGATTGATATGTGCCACCGCTATGGTGGTGTCGCAGCGAACGAGCACATGATGCCCCTGCTAGCGGGGCAGGAAATGATTCAGAGCTTTCCATGCAGTCATGAGCTCCACATAATTTATGTGGGCCGAACGAAGTTCACTCAGCCACAAACCGTTTACCGTTCTGCCCTCCCGAGTGGCTCCCCACCCTTTTAAGGATGCATCTGTCTTTACCACTTTTCCCAACATAATTGACCTGAGGGGTGTCCAATTTGCGTAAAAGTCTGTGCACGAGTGCGTCACCGTAATGAAGCGACAGAGATCGCGTAATGGGCTGAAATGGAGGGATGAAACCCATTTCATGTATGCCCTCATTCTCAGAAGGCCCAAAGGCAAAACCTGAATAGCTGATGCCATAAGACCCTGTAACCTGAGACATGTGCGATTATTGCATTTTCGTTACCTCTTTGAATTGTGAAAAACGATTAATTAGAGAGAGAACGCACTCTTCTGATAGGTGCGCGAGCATGGAGGTTGAATTCAGCCCAGACCCAGGAATATAACATTCTGAAAGTGTGTAAAATTGCTCGTTCACATTCACTCTGAAGCCAAGCGATGTAATGTGCGCGAGCACACAGCGAGTGTCTTGCACCACTTTCTCTTTGGAATTGGCTATGATCAGTCATTTGTCTATATATATGTTTGGATCTTTAGACCCGTTATTCTCAGTGGAGCTAAGCCCGCCTCCGCACATAGACAGAACACCCTCGGACTCAGCGGTAGGCCGAAAGGAAGGACTGTGAATTAGTAACATATACCCTGATAGGCGAAACTAAGAAATTTCCTGTGCGGGGAATATATGCTAATATGGAAAAAAGCATCTTTCAGATCAACTGATGTGAACCAGTTGTTCTGATGAATTGAGCGAGAAAGGGTGCCGTGCGTTGACATTCTGAAATTGTATTTCCTCAAATGTTTGTTCATCACTCTGAGATCCAGAATAGGATGGAGAGAGCCATCTTTCTTTGGAACTAGGAAATAATGGGAGTAAAACCCCTGATGGCATAGATCTGGGGGTACCACCTGAATTGCCCCCTTCCCTAGGAGGGAGGAGATTTCTTCCTTCAGAACGTGAGCAGCACTTTCCTCTGTTTGAGAGAAGATAACGCCGCCAAAAGGCTGGGGTTTCCTGGCAAACTGGAGTCTGTACCCATGCATTATAGTTCGAGCCGACACAGCCTGCCAAGCTGTTATGTGAATTGCAAGTGTCCCCACATGAACTGAGGAAACACTTATAGCTGCACTTTTGATCCGGTTTGATCATTTGTTATGCAATGGCGCCATTTATTGGACAACTTAGGGGCGACATGCGGAGTTGCCGAAAGATGTTCTCTGTCTGTAACAAATTCATTTGATTCGTTAGATTTTTTTTGGGGGGGGATTTATTTGTGTTTTGGGAAACACTGGGGCCGAAGCCTTTTATTGAATGAGTGAGAAAAATGTTGTTGGGCCTCATGTATTCAGATAGAAGACAAAGGCAGGCCTAACAGTCATAAAAAACATTCCTCAAGCCCCCTCCTTCTAAGTCGTAAATCTTACTGATAAAATCGCGCCAAAATCAAACAAAGGGAGTCCAAAACAGACTACAGATCCATGAAGCCTTGCCCACTAAAGGATCGAGCACTCAACTCCTATTGGATGAGGCACACAACAGAACGTCCCTCGAACATGACATCATCAGGACTTCAAATAATTCTGAAATGCTTCCAAAGTGGCTTCCGGGGACTTCGTTCACCGAATACGGACGTAGCTTTTTGCTGCTCTCCGGTGTAACCTCGTGGCATAAGGAAGTAATGTCCGACTTGAAACTGTAGCCATACAATCTCCATCTCGCTGGACGAGTTGAGATTACTCTGTGTTCAACCGAACACTCTAACGGATCCGAAGGAGACCGCCGAGCAATTCGCATCTTCATCCGTTGGCCTACAGAAGTGAAGAGATTAAAGATTTCTCTTCAATCTTCAATCAAGTCGACATTTCTGAGTTCTCCGCCAGCCCGCCGAGAATCAACAGCCGTACCGCCCTCTGAGAATCAACAGCCGTACCGGCCGCCGACAGTGCGAGGAAACGGCTCTCGTCATCACACGAGCCTCAAGAAACCGGGTCAAAGTTAAAGGACGGAGGAAAACGCATTCTACCTGTGTCCTCATGCAATTCAAGTAAGAGGTTTACGTCTGGGCAGAGATAGAATATTATAGCGTGTTATTCTTGTGTTTCAAGGTTTTTGCTTGTACAGTTTACGGACCGCCATGTCCGCTAATTATTAATACTCAGGGTATTAATTATCACAAATTTGTTTTGCTGTATTGTAGTCCAACCAAATTGGACTGTTGTGCATTTTCGCCATCGCGGGTGAGACAGCAACTGAGTTCATCCATTAAAGAGTCAAATAACAAGGGACTTTTACGAGCCCCGCTCGTAAAACCGCGTCTCTGAGTGATGAACACGGCTGCTTCATCTCCAGCTATCGCGAAATCAGCTTTCGGGCTGTCACTTAATCATCTCTCTCTCTCTCTCTCTCTCACTAACCACACTGACACACACACACACACTGTCACACACACACCTTGTGTTATAGGATTATTTTTATTTCCATATCTAATCATATCACTGTTTAGTTTGTAGTTGTAAGTCGGAAGTTTATTGACTGCATTGTATTAATTATTAATTGATATTACTGCATAAATAAACTTTGTTTATATTACAAAGAGAAGTGTTTTGGTTTGTTTTGCATATGCCTGTGTCGTGCTGACGGGATGTCAGTGCTCGGATTCAAACCTTCATTCATTGTTTTTTTATTCGAAAATCGATATTCTTCGGATGTCGATTTTCCTAAGAAAACAATCTAATATTGAGACTGTTTTAATATTCGGTTATTAGTCCCTGATTTCAGGGTGGTGCCCCGTCAATGTTAATCCTTATTAATATTCTATTGATTTTTGATAATTGATAATTATCTTTGATTGAATTAGAATGATCAATAAGCTAGTGTTAACTTTAATGTTTCATCGACGTTAACAATTAACGATTATCTTTGATAACTGTTGATTTAAAGGATTAAAAAAGCTAACACTGATTCTCATCAATGTTCTATTGATTTTAATAATTAATAATTATCTTTGATAATTATTAATTATTGCTAATAACCAAACTTGCTCCTAAACGTAGCACACTACATTTACTGGAGTCCCATATGAGGTTTTAATGAGTTAGATCCAATTAATTAATTTAAATATTGATTAATAACTACAGAAATAATTATTAATTATTTCTGATAGTAACACTGATCTAAACAACCAGTAAAGCCCTACAATGTGATGGGGGGTGGTGTGGTGGCACTGCTTGTGTACTTTTTCTCACTATAACCCCCTCCAGCATGGGGAGGCTTCCCAGCATGAGCAGGTCGCCTTGGAAGGGGTTAAGGTGTCTGGCGATCGAGGGCTCGATGGTGGGTCACCCATGCTGAGAGTCACCATATCCTTTGTATTTAACATCTTTTATTGATTAAAAAAAACTAAACAAAAAAACAACAACAACAGAGAAAAACATAACACATACGCACACTGAATCAACATTTAACATTTAACCCCCACTAATATCCCTCCCCAATCACCAACCCCACCCTAACCCCCAACGAACACCCCCGTGGTCACATAGAATAAAACACACACACAAAAAAAGACATTTTTAAATATATAATAAACACCCTCCCCATCTCCGCACACCACTCTAGAAATGATGGCGCTCCGTCTGACTTCCAACGCCTTAAAATAATTTGTCTGCCAATTATAATACTGGTCAGAACCCAATTTTTTATATGTTTGTCCCCCAAATTTACAACTGCCCCATCGCCCAAAATACACAATCTGGGGCAAAGTAAAATTTGAGTGCCCAAAGCATCACACAAACAACTCTGAACCTTCAACCAAAAATCTTGGATCTTAACACACCCCCAAAAGACATGGGTTGTGTCTCCAACTTCTGATTGGCATCGCCAGCAGGTGGGTGTGTCTTTAAGACCAAGCCTATGCAGTCTAGAGGGGGTCCAATAAAATCTATGTAAAATCTTGAATTGCATAAGGCAAACCCTTGCATCTCTAGATGCAGACTTGATGTTTTTTAGAATCCTATCCCACACTCCCTCCTCAATACCAAATTTAAATCTTTCTCCCATAATCTCTTGAGAGAAGTTGAAGCTCCGTCCCCCAGACTCTGAATTAGCAGGGAGTAATACACTGATGCCTCATGACCTTTTCCAAAAGCAGTAATCACCTCTCCCAGAGTATCTGCCACTTTAGAGGGGTGTTTGCTACTCCCAAAAACAATACAGAGCAGGTGGCGCAGATGTAAATACCTATAAAACTGAGATCTAGGAATCCCAAAATGTTGAACCAAATTCTCAAAAGATCTTAATGCTCCACTCTCATACAGGTCACCGAGTGTAGTAACCCCCCTCATAATCCACTCTGACCAGCAGAAAGGGGACCTATTAATACATAATTTAGGGTTCAGACATATGCTTGAGGCAACATTTAAATAAATGTCCGAATTAAACACTCTGGACACTTTTGTCCATACGAGTGCAAATGCGAGATAACGGGGTGTAACTTCTCCTATTAGTTTGATAGAAATGCTTTGCAATGGCAAAATAGGGGCAAGAACTTCCTGTTCAATATAAAACCAGGGAGGGGCTCTTTCAGGTGGATGCGACCAATGGGCCAAATGTCTGAGACCAAATGCATAATAATAAAACAAAATCTTGGGTAGGCCTAGCCCACCTTTTGTCAATCGGCCTTTGTAACTGATTGAAATGTAATCTGGGACGCTTACCATTCCAAATGAAGGACTTCGCTATGCTATTAAATTGTTTGAAATAAGAGAGAGGAATATCTACAGGGAGAGATTGTAGCAGGTAGTTGAATTTTGTAATACAATTCATTTTAATAAAATTAACCTTCCCAATCATAGATAAATGTAATGAAGCCCACCTGCCCACATCGCTCAAACATTTTTATTAAGGGGTCAAAATTAACTCTTAACTAAATCAACAAATTTGCTGGGAATAAAATGCCCAAATATTTAATGCCCTGTTTAGGCCACTGGAAGGCACCCGGCTGGAAAGCTGTTACTGAGCAGTATGCTGTCAGAGACAAAGCTTCGGATTTAGACCAATTGACTCTGTATCCCGAGAACTTAGAAAAGGAATTAATAATTCTATTGCGGCAAGGTATAGATCTTATGGGGTCAGAGATGAATAATAAAATATCATTTAAATCTTTCTCCTATAATCTCTTGAGTATTGCTTATGCGCTCTTATGGCGCATAAGTAAAAGCTTATGCACCATACCTCCCACCACCACCCCTGGAAAATCATCTTTCCTTCTTATCGCAGCTGCTAATGGTTCCAGGGCAAGACAGAACAATAATGGGGAAAGAGGGCAACCCTGCCGGGTGCCCCTGTCCAGAGTAAAATTATCTGAAATTAATCCATTTGTTTGTACCACTGCTACCAGGTGTCTATAAAGTAAAATGTGCAAAGTGAGTTAAAAGCCAGACCAACAAAGGGAACGTTTCAGCACATTGCTTTCTTCAATGTATAGCATCTGCTCCCTTTGTTGTTCTGGCTTTTAACTCACTTTGCACATTTTTTAGGATGCAAATGTAATAAAGTTATATCTTTTTGCTAGACCCTTTTTAGTCTGTTTTGCAATTCAGAGTGCAGTTAGAAACTTTTGATTTTTGACACCTCTAAACTCACCAAGGCATGATCTGAGACTAAGATGTTTCCAATTGAGCAATCAACAACAGATGTAATGAGGGACTTAGATATATATAAAAAAAAATCTATTCTAGAATAAATGTTATGGACTGATGAAAAAAATGTATAGTCCCTACCATATGGGTTAAAAGTCTCTAAATATCTGTAAGGCCAAGATTTTTACACATCCCGAGAAGCATCAGTGTTGCTCTAGGGGGCTTACACACTTTTGCTTCACTATGATCAAGGACTGAGTCCATCAAAAGATTAAAGTCTCCTCCCAATATTATATCATGAGGGGTGCCAGTGGCTTGCAACATCCCTTCAAGATCTATAAAAAAAAGCCCTGGTCATCAGCATTAGGTGCGTAGATTGCCAAAATGAACCTTTGCCCCTGAATATTTGCTAAAACAATAATGACTCTTCCTAATTTCTTTAATCTGTTTGAGACATTTGAATTGTAGATGTTTATTTATCAATGTAATGACTCCCCTGCCTTTACTTGAGCCAGCACTAAAGAAAACATGTCCAACCCATATCTTCCCAAATTTTTCAGCTTCCTGTGGGGAAAGATGCATTTGTTGAAGAAACACTATATCATATTTCTTACATTTAAGAAAAGAAATAACCTTCTTTTTATGGGGTGTCCCAACCCATTCACATTCCACGTGGAGAGAAATAATCCACTCATATTAACGTTTGACATTTGACATATTAGAAAAAATAGATTGTGTGTCAAAAACAATATTATAAAGACCACATTCCAACATTAGTGTAACAATCAAACCCCAAACCTCCCCCCGAACTAAACAAATAGAAAAAAGAAAAACGTGCACATTAATTTGCATGACAGCGCCAACCGGCGTCCATCCTTCTAAACACAAACAGTCCATGTATGCCTATGAGAGTCCCCGCGACAACTTTGCCATCGGATTGCTCAAGTCCGGTGTATCTATACAGATTTTGCGAGACAGAATTATACAGCAAAAAATAGTCCATAAAACAAACTCTGGAATAAATAAGCGGAATAAACACAAAAAAACGTGTAGATTCATCCACATAACTGTTCCGAAGGAGAGTTCCTCCACAGAACAAGCTCCAGCCGCTAGCAGAACCAGCACAAAAAAACAACAAAAAAAAAAATATTCAGTTTCCTCGGAGAGTCAAACAAATGTTCAGTAAGCCGGCCCATTCGGCTGATAAATGAGTGCAACAAAAGACCCAATCACTCCAATGTCCTGCAAGAGATGTTCCACAAAACAAACTCCACACCACAGGAGGCATAAGCACCAAAAACATGCAGATTTATCCACAAGCTGTCCTGAAGAAATGATATTACACAAAACAAACTCCAGCCACTAGGCAGAACCAGCACAAAAAGAAACAAAGCGCCCAGCTTCCTCAGGCAGTCAAGTGTATGTTCAGTGAGTTAGGCCCACTAAATACCAACATGAAAATCACCAAATGGCTTAATCACTCCAATGTTTTTATGAAGGACAGTGCTTGCTGTGGGCATGTAAATTCTCTATGGCCATCCTTAGTATCTATTCTCAGTTTGGCCGGAAACATCAGAGCAAACACGATCTTCCTTTGATGTAAGAGATTCTTGCATTCCCTAAATTGATCACATTTCTCTACTGTCGAATTCGCAAAATCTGGGAACAAGAAAATGCTGCGGATCTTCCAAGAAAGCTTTCCTTTACTCCTCGCCTCGCGTAACACAAGATCTTTATCGGATGATCTCAGAAATTTGGCCAGAATTGATCGGGGCATGTCTCCCTCAGCCGATCTCCGAACCGGGACCCTATGAGCTCGCTCGATTTCCAGCTTATGGCCTGTTATGTTGAGTAGACTCTGCAATAGCTCGTCTAGGAATTTCACCATATCTCTGCCTTCCTCATGCTAAGGAATTCCAACAATTCGGACGTTGTTTCGTCAATTACGATTCTCCAAATCCTCCAGTTTTTCCCAAACGTGCTGCAAGTCTGTCTTTGTTGCTAGCGGGTTAGCAGCTAATTCCCTCTCCGATTACTCCAGATAATCGATCCGTTTCTTGACGTCCGACAATCTTGTAACTACTCAGAGAATTTCGTCTCCGTTGAAGTGATCAATCGATGTATGACAGCCAGATCCTCCAAGTCTGTGATGACTTTCGCCAGCATTGCAGACATGCTGGACAATTGACGCTGTATTTCTCCCGCCGCACCATCCAAATTAAGTCCCTGGTCTGCAGCCCTGTCTGGGGTATCAGCTTGAGCACGTAAGTGTCTTTTAATGTCTCCAGAGCCCGAAGATTTTGAATTCTTTGACATATTGTCCTCATAAAACAGTTAAGAATCAGGGTGTATCGAATGTCACCAGTTTATGACATAAGTATTAAAAACTAGCAAAGTGCGCAGAGCTCGCCATTCACACATCCAACCCTTGCATGGCGTCATGCGACCTCTGAGCCACCATATCCTTAACTTCGAGGTTCTCCCCAACAATGCCTCGTGCTTAGCATACGCGTGGAGGACAGGGAGGAGTTGTTTCCTCGGGCGGGAAGGGGGTCCGAGGAGTTTTCCATCGTACACATCCCTCTCTTGGTCAGTGGCATTTTCCGAGCTGCTTGCTCACAAAATTCGGTGAGGACAGATTGGGGTAAGGCCGCGGGGGCACTAGCTTGGGGAGTCAGGGAAGACGGGATGGCCTCCTGATCCTCCGAACCCTCGAGAAGGCCCGCATCGTCCCCGTCACCCAAACCGGCTGGCTCGTTGGCGAACGAGGGATCACCTGAGAAAATGACCTCGGGGAACACAGGAAGCTTTGTTCGGCCCAGCTGAGAGAGGCCTCGCCCCGGGTGGCCCCCGGGAGTGTGTCGTCATCACTGTTTCCCCCGTCAGAGTTAAAGTTTGAGGTCGGCGCACTGGGTAGCGGCCACCTTGATCCTCTGGTGCCAGAGTTTTTTGGGGAGTGCCAGGCAGTGGCTACAATTGTCGGGGAATTCTAGAGTCTCCTCTGCTTGTTTGAGTCTTATGCAAATGACACTGCAAGGATCAGGGTCTGTGGTGGCGATTAGGGCGGCGCACACGGCCAGACAGGCACGTGACTGGTTATCCCCGGGGGTAGCCGTGGGTTTAGAAAGCACCATAGTAGAGATAAAACTCAATAAAATCCATGGCGGGCAGCCATGGAGCAGGGGAATAAGGTGAGGGAGAAAGGCGGGCAGCCTGAGTAGTAGGAAGCGAGCGTTGGCGGCTTGCAGCAAATAAAACACAGCTAACCTGGCTGAAGCAAGAAAGACATGTCTGGCGGAGGCTGATCTTAATGATGTGTCCTCCTGTAGACAAATAGTGAAAGTCCAATAATCCAACCGAGTTGAGAGTGAAAACAGAGGTAGCGAGAAGCGAATGTCAACTGAGGAACAGCAGTGCGTGCAGGTCCTTATATGCACTCAGGTAATGGGCGGGCCCTACCTGGCATAGGACACGTGGTTCTGTCTGTCTAGCCAGACTTGGTGCAATTGGATGCTTCTGCAGAGATCAGGTACGGATGCCCTTCCCATAGGTGGATCTCGAACATGAGATGATGAAAGAGAACATCCTCTGGTCACGGTTTCTCTCATGCTATAAATCGCTGATCTCTAGTCAGCTCAGCTCTGACTTACTGTCTTTCATCAGGTGGCAGAGAAAATTTTGTCCCTCGTATCAGAAATAACCTTTTCACTTAAACAGGACAGCTGACCCAATTTAATCCGTGCTGAAACAGGTAAATGTGTTTCAGTCCGATAGCTTGTATCATAAACTGAAAACTCAACAAAATGATTGACACTAGGGATGGGCATGAGTATTGGAAGTGACAGCATTTGGAAGTGACAGCAATGATCGAATGATGATCGATAATGAAAATGTATGACGTGACTTTTCACTAAATTCGAAGTTCAGTGACAACTATACACAAACGTGTCAAAAAGGGGCCTTAATTTTAATTTTAAGATTGATTACATTGTGATTTTCAGCGGTACTTTGATTGTCAACAGAGACTTCATAGCAACCAAACTGATAAACGATGCTGCAATGCTAGTGTTTGTTCTTCAGGTTTACGATTGTCAAAAGAGAGTGTAATTCGCAGTGTTTTGAACACCTGTCTCTGCAAATGTTTGTTAAACAAGTTTTATTATCATTTGACTCATCAGTGTATATTATTTGATAAAAGAGAATGTTTATCATTGACTGTAAATCTCCCTGGGTGCCGTCATGTTTGCGTGACGTCACCCAACTGCATCTCAGCAAAATCGGAGTTGTAGATTTCTGCATGAGTTTCCAAGTTGAAAGTCCGACATGAAGTGGCGTTCCATTGCACTTTTCCTGGTAGGAAGTTGGAAAATCTGAGTTGAATGGAAAGCAGCATAAAAAAATCATTAAAGCAACAAGTTCTGACACTGGAGCAGAAAGTGCTCAACACTGCGCACACACATCAGGCGAGTTATTCTTTTGAAACAGCTAGACGGAGCGCAGCTGAATGGGACTGAGCGCAGGGTCTATTTTCACATTAACACCGTTTTTAAAAATGCAGTGGTTATGGCATCGTCGGTCAAGACAACCATGGTTTGCAAATACACCATTCAGAGAGCCGTGATGAATACAGTGGTACGCCTACTAAAATAATTATGGTAACCTGAAGGAAGAACAGAGAGACTCACTTTCTGAGCATTCTTTCATTGAGTTGGCCAGCGAGTCTTTACATAATGACAAAAAAATTATGCATTATATTTTGTTTTTTTTTTATTATCTTTTGTACTTATTGTAAAAGATTACAATATAACAGCCTATAATAATAAACAGGCAAGACACTGGAACAACGAGATGCAATGCAGCAGCCAAAGACTTATGTCTGACATACATGTGCATTCATGTACATGCCCCCCAGAGTACTCAACAAATACTCAAGTAGACCAAATTTCCAAAATGCCCATCCCTAAGTGACACAGTGTCTTTCTCGCTCCACTGTTACACCAGTACTTAATCAGCAGTCTGCAGACCTGCAAATGAAATCACAAATTTTTGCATTTGCATTTGCATTTCCTTAAGGAAATACCAGTGCTTGCAAGGCAACAAAACAATAGTTTTAAAGTTTGAGGTAAGCTTAAGCTTTAGAGTTTGGTTCTTCGTAAAGGAAATTTACTTTTTGTTGAGTTTTATTGTTACAGAGCTTAACTTTAACCTCATTAACTCATTTGGATTGAAGGCAGCTATGTGCTTTACTCAGGATTTGTTATGTCACTACCAGGAATTCAACAAAACATGGAATTCATCATGAAAATACTTGGATTTTTGACATTTCTATGAATGGACAAAGGGGAATTGAATTGGTTATGTGATCTGGTTGTGCTCCTGTTATGAAAACTGTGTAGTAAGTCTAATATATTAAAGCATTTAGACCTTGCCTATGCAGTTTCAGTAACTTTATCAATTATCATATGTGAAAAACTCTGTCTGCATTTGTAACTTGAGGTTCTGCTTGCTCTAAACATTTGAATAGATTTGAACAGGGTCCACATGGTCATGGAAAACCTGAAAATTTCAACCTGGAAACGTAATTGTGATATCCAGGCCTGGAAAAGTCATGGAGATTAATACAATCATAAGAAGTTATGAACATTCCAAGTGAATATAAATTTTTCTAGTCATGCTCAGCTCTAAAATATTTAATCAGCTAGAAATAATGAGCAACTGGGAAAAGTCATGGAAATTCATGTGCCAAATGTGTGAGAACCCTGTATAATTTAATTGAGTTCAGCAAAAAGGAGAGTCTTAATTCCTCCTATTTACCTTCACAGGGAAATCAGCAAAGACAAAGAGAAGTGTGAGGGAGAGGAGGAGGAGGGAAAGGAACAGAGCACGCCGCGTGGCCGAAAGACCGCCAACAGCCAGGGTCGCCGCAAGGGCCGCATCACCACCCGCTCAATGGCCAATAATGAGGCTGCATCTATGGCGGCTGAGGAACTGCCTCCACCTCCACCCCCACCTGAACCAGGTAACACTCATGGACACATGTACATTTATGGTTTGTGAATGAATCATTCTTTTGAACTGCTTCTTTCCAATGATTCGGTCAAACCAGTTCATGAAGTGTTTATTAATCACTTGAGTGTAAGGCCAAACTTTGTTCATGGGTAAAACAGACGTGGGGACATGTAGTCCTGTCGCAATTATTAAATAATCATCTGATTATTGTGCACTTTAAATTCCAATCACATTTTACTGTCCAAATAAGGGAATGAATGGAGCATTTGAATGTCTCATTCAGTTGAAATCCGACAGCACTTAATGCAGCTCCTGAAGACCGTGTGAACTCCCGTGAAAATATAAATGAGGGTTTTAGTGAATGGAAAACACTCTGGTTTCACTTTAATTTAACAATCGTGTAATGGCAAATGTTATTGTCCATTAAATATGGGTTCAGTGTTAATGATACGCAGTGACCTGTTTCACGCCTGAGATGATAGACTTAATAAACACGGAATCTCAAAGGTCTTTCATGTGAGATCAGGGCTTGTCTGTTTAATCAGAGAGCCTTAAAGTAATGTGTGAAAGTGAAGAAAACTGAGAACTGTTGAAAACCAGATTATTGAAGAACAGTTTTTTCAGTTTATTGAAATTATCTGTCTTAACAGACTGATTCACTAAAATGAAACAGACTTCCCAACACTAGGAAACATGTACACACTAGTATAAATTAAGTCCTGATGGTTTATTCTCTCTCTCTCTCTCTCTCTCTCTGTGTGTGTGTGTGTGTGTGTGTGTGTGTTAGTTCTGCCAGAGCCAACTCATCCCTCTAAACCTGAGCCAGTGCAGAAACCTGCACGAGAACCTGCAAAGCCAATTCCTCCACCCAGCACAGACCCACGAGGTAAACGCCATCTCTTTTTCTCACACACATACACACTATTCCTCTCTCTCTTTTTCTGTTTACATAAGTTCACACACGCTCACACTTCTCAGAAAGGTGTGTCTGGTTTGTTCTATGATGACTGTCTGCTGATTCTGCAGTTCTTTTATGGAATGGTGATTGTGAGTGTGATCTGTTTATCTGTAACCTCATTTTGAAGCCTGAAAGTTACTTATTTTATTGCTTTATCTGACCACAGCGAGGTTTGTGTGTGTAACTGGGGTTGGTCATGATAGAAAGGTTGTCGTAGAGAAACAGCGTGATGGGGACTCTGATTAGTTGAGGCTTTTGATCTCCATCACAGCCTGGAGAACAAAACCACAGCTCTTCAGCACCATTTTTCATCTGATCTCAAACTGTTATGACATCCAGAGCTTTTCTCTTAATTTTAGTGTTTATTCCTTTTGCACTCACTCTCATCCTATCCTTTCTGCTCTTTTCTTCTTCATTTTTTTTCCCTGTTGCTCTTTTGCTCCCTTCCTTCCTATCTCCGAATCCCTTCTCTTCTTCCTGCCACCCAACGCTAGACTCTCAAGGTCTCCGAGTTTATGTTGCCATAGTGACAGCGGGTGGAGGGATCGCCATGGAGATAATAATGAGAGGCAGGTAAACGCGGCGAGTCTCGGAAGGAGTTTGTGTAATGAAAAAGTGTAATGAAAGACTGGCCTGATTGTTTCATTTGAGTTTTGTTAGGTAACTAATGCTAATTACGTTTGCCACTAAACACAGTTGATGTCCATGTCAGAAAGTGTCAACTGAGGCTAATTACTGCGCCTTACAGTGTAGAGTGGTTGCTGCTCGTATTTTGTCTTTCCCGCTGTTCAGAGACAGACTGATTCCCATCTCCTGTTCCACCTCCATCATCTCCACTCCCTTCTGCTGAGTATATTGTGATCAGATGGGCCAGTAATGCTGTTAAACCTCAAACCCTCATGGTTTGTATGAGAAAAGATGACTCTGTAATGCCTTGTGATTGAGAAGAGGGGCCGAACTCTGATGGGATTTGTGCCAGAGCTTGATTTTATCTCTGGGGTTCTCAGTGTTTGTGCAAGTTCTTTTCATGCATTTGTAAACTTGTTACAAGGGGGTTAAAGGGATTGTTCACCCAAAAATGTACATTGTCATCATTCACTCACCCTCATGTTGTTCCAAACCTGTGTGACTGACTTTCTTTGGAACATGGAGATAAGGCATGATATTAGCCACCATTCACCAGAGTCATATAAGTTTGGATCAACATGAGGGATTATTAAATGATCACAGAATTTTCATTTTTGGCTGAACTACCACTTTAAAAGTTAAGAGGCAGATGCATCTGATCTAAAGCTCTGATTCCATGTCTAAACCCTGATCAACAAGACAAACGCGCAAAGTATGATTGTACAAGCATAACGCACTTGCACTCAGGGGTCATGGGGTAATGTAAATGATGTCTAGTGGGTTACCAAAAAGCTGTTTATTTGAAGAGTTTTAGTGGAGACGTCCTGCACAAGTCATCTAAACACTGTGGAGACACACACTCGCACTCTTGCATAAATGTCAGAGGTTCACACTGTGCTAAATCTGTCGTAGTGTTTAGTCAATCTCAAGGAGAACCTCAGAAAGGGAGGGAGAGTGAGCATGGGCTTTATCTCTACTGCGCTGTCTCACTGTAGTTGAGTGGAAATTACGTAGGGAGGGGTTGTTGCGTTGCTTGGTTCAGCTCAGTTACTGTTATGAGACAGACTGCCTAATGATATGTGTGTGTGAGTGCATGTGTGAGTGCATGTGTGAGTGCATGTGTGAATGCGTGTGTGAGTGCGTGAGTGTGTGTGGGTTGGTCTTGGATCCAAAAGGGTGGTGCTTGTGCACTCCTCCACTGTCTGAGATCAGCTGACTGGGCTTTCCAAGAGAGAGAGAGAGACTGGAGAAAGAGAGAGGTGAGACTGTAGAGTTGTGTCCAGAGAGCACAAGGAAGGGAAAGCAATAAACAGGGCAAAGGACAGAAATCGGGTAAGTGCGAGAGATAGGGTGAGGGAGGTAGTAGGTCTCTTTGCAGCCCGTGAGTGTAAACCGACTGAGAGGGAGGATGTGAGATGAGCCATGTCATGTAGAACTGGGTGAGTTATTGCTCACTGTTGTTGCTGACGATGGTGTGTCACTACAGGCGCAGTTGAAGCTGGAGAGACATCTCGCTGGACGGAGGAGGAGATGGAGTTTGCCAAAAAAGGTACTGCTTGACTTCTACTTAATCTTTGTGCACTCTCTTGCCCCACTCCTTCTCTCTTTCTCTGTTTTTTAATTGGCTCTGTCTGATCTCATCTTCACACATGAACAAACACTCCACCACACTTTCTCTCTCTCTCTCTCTCTCTCTCTCTCTCTCTCTCTGTCTCTCTCTCTGTCTTTTTTAAAAAAAAAATTTTTTTTTTTTAGTCTCTGTCTCTGTTGTTTTCCGTGTTTTCATGTATTGGGGGAAGTTGGTTGGGTTAATGTGGGTTTGTGAGCATCCTCTTTGTAGTGATCAATTCATATCAGGACTGTACAGAAGAAACTAAAGTAACTTTGTGACCATTTGACACACTAGAAACTTTAGAGGAAGAACCTAAAGACTGTGAATAAACCCAGCATTCTAAACTACTCCTGTGTTTAAGGACAAATGTTCGTCTTGGAATAGAAAAGCTTGCTGGGGTTTTAGTGAAAGCTTTTTTTAAATACATTTTACAAAACATGTCCAGGTCACATTTCAACCCAAAATCAAAAGAAGGAAATAAGACATTGTTTTACATAAAGAATTATGAGAACCCTCATATTAGGACCATTAAGATGTTTTACATTTTGACATTTTCATGCTGAAAATAATGCGAACTATAAATTTTTTTTCATTTTTATTAATGTAATATAAACAAAATTTAGAATTTAACTTTTTGTACATCATAGTGGTATTTGTTTTTCTGCCTTCAATTATATTGATTCAAACTTAAAAAATCTTTGTAAAACTTACTGTATTACACTGAGAATACAAAAAAAATCACCCTTGAGAATGATGGGAATTACAGGAAAAAAAATCAAAAGGGCAATTCAATGTAAATGTCCGCCTTAGCATAAATACTCCGTGTTATTCATTTAGGTATATAATTTACTTTCATCAAGGAGCTTATTTTATGGAAATTGCATTGTTTATCTGCCATACAAAGTTCGCAACCAAACCAAAACTTTTTATCATCGTATTTCAAACATTTTACTATTTATTAATAATTCAGTTGAAGCTTTATGATGTGACAATGCACAATTCAGAAACAGTAATACCCACAGAATAGAGGGTTGGACCTCCATAGTTTAAAAAATAAATTTTTTTTTTTTTTTAATTTTCACATTGATGAAAATCCAGAAAGTGGCATTAATATGATGTGGTGAAACAGTATAAAATGCTTTGAAACTACCAAACTTTGATCTCTGAGACATAAGTATGATGTCCATTTAAGGCTGCACAACTGACCTATTTAAAACGGCCTATGCCAGTTAGAACTGGGTAAAAATATAGATTTTCCAATGCATTGCGATCTTCATTTGAATGATCTCGATTCTTAAATTCCAAGATCAATCTTTTACTATATGGGCAACTCTCTATAATGCGAGTAAATCAATCTCATAAGAGACCAAATTTCACATCATGCAACTAAATTGTTGATCAGCCACTGGCTGGTAAAAGTTTAGATTTCCCTCACCAGTCATTTTAGTATAGCGGTGAAGCAAGATCTTTTACTGCGTGTTGAGGGTTCGTGTCTGGTTTCTTTCATTCCTTGTAATGTGTCCAAAAATGAGACCCACGCAATCCATTTGCCATTGAATAATGTCTCTTTTAAATATCCTTTGTTGTTTACAGTCAGTTGTTGATAAAAAAAAAAAAACAACAAAAAAAAAAACATTTAATTCAAATCATGAATTGCACAGATGAGGTAAAGAAGCGATTCTAGACCTCTCTCGTTAGTATGTGCTCATTTACAGATGCTTTTTACAGTTCTGTAAAAAGACAGTACTGATTTTTAGCACGTGTTCTACAAATCAAATCAATGTAAATACTTGTAAATAGTATAAATTATGCATTAAAAAAATGAAAAGCTATAAATCTTTGGTACAAGTATACAGGTGCATCTCAATAAATTAGAATGTCGTGGAAAAGTTAATTTATTTCAGTAATTCAACTCAAATTGTGAAACTCGTGTATTAAATAAATTCAGTGCACACAGACTGAACTAGTTTGTCTTTGGTTCTTTTAACTGTGATGATTTTGGCTCACATTTAACAAAAGCCCACCAATTCACTATCTCAAAAAATTAGAATATGGTGACATGCCAATCAGCTAATCAACTCAAAACACCTGCAAAGGTTTCCTGAGCCTTCAAAATGGTCTCTCAGTTTGGTTCACTAGGCTACACAATCATGGGGAAGACTGCTGATCTGACAGTTGTCCAGAAGACAATCATTGACACCCTTCACAAGGAGGGTAAGCCACAAACATTCATTGCCAAAGAAGCTGGCTGTTCACAGAGTGCTGTATCCAAGCATGTTAACAGAAAGTTGAATGGAAGGAAAAAGTGTGGAAGAAAAAGATGCACAACCAACCGAGAGAACCGCAGCCTTATGAGGACTGTCAAGCAAAATCGATTCAAGAATTTGGGTGAACTTCACAAGGAATGGACTGAGGCTGGGGTCAAGGCATCAAGAGCCACCACACACAGACGTGTCAAGGAATTTGGCTACAGTTGTCGTATTCCTCTTGTTAAGCCACTCCTGATCCACAGACAACGTCAGAGGTGACTTACCTGGGCTAAGGAGAAGAAGAACTGGACTGTTGCCCAGTGGTCCAAAGTCCTCTTTTCAGATGAGAGCAAGTTTTGTATTTCATTTGGAAACCAAGGTCCTAGAGTCTGGAGGAAGGGTGGAGAAGCTCATAGCCCAAGTTGCTTGAAGTCCAGTGTTAAGTTTCCACAGTCTGTGATGATTTGGGGTGCAATGTCATCTGCTGGTGTTGGTCCATTGTGTTTTTTGAAAACCAAAGTCACTGCACCCATTTACCAAGACATTTTGGAGCACTTCATGCTTCCTTCTGCTGACCAGCTTTTTAAAGATGCTGATTTCATTTTCCAGCAGGATTTGGCACCTGCCCACACTGCCAAAAGCACCAAAAGTTGGTTAAATGACCATGGTGTTGGTGTGCTTGACTGGCCAGCAAACTCACCAGACCTGAACCCCATATTGTCAAGAGGAAAATGAGAAACAAGAGACCAAAAAATGCAGATGAGCTGAAGGCCACTGTCAAAGAAACCTGGGCTTCCATACCACCTCAGCAGTGCCACAAACTGATCACCTCCATGCCACGCCAAATTGAGGCAGTAATTAAAGCAAAAGGAGCCCCTACCAAGTATTGAGTACATATACAGTAAATGAACATACTTTCCAGAAGGCCAACAATTCACTAAAAATATTTTTTTTTTTATTGGTCTTATGATGTATTCTAATTTGTTGAGATAGTGAATTGGTGGGTTTTTGTTAAATGTGAGCCAAAATCATCACAATTAAAAGAACCAAAGACTTAAACTACTTCAGTCTGTGTGCATTGAATTTATTTAATACACGAGTTTCACAATTTGAGTTGAATTACTGAAATAAATGAACTTTTCCACGACATAATTTATTGAGATGCACCTGTATGTACATGCCATAAAATTAGTTGACATGCTGAAATTAAATGTTTGGCACAATCTTGTGTAGTTTTCCAGTGGACTTCAATAATAGGATCAAATGGGCAGATTCAATTCCTATTAAGCTTTATTGGCAATATAAACTTAAGTGTACATCACCAATGCATTATTAGTGCGTGCAAGCCATTCGCGCATCATGAGCCGGCAGCGCTTCATGTTCGGTTAGTCGTGCGAGTAATCGCGCCAACTTTGCTTCGGTCAGGCTGCGCGGATGACAGCCTACATTCTGTGTTTAATTTGTTTCTTTTTGCTTTCAGAACAACACTTGATGTAATAAAGAAAACACCACTATTAATCCTTGAGATTTCCAACCCAGCATACAGGTACACCCTCCTTAAACCATGGTCACACTCAAAATTACATGAAACGATTAAAAGAGAAAGCAAACCCACATTGTTGGGTTCAAAAATCTATTCAAAATATAAATTAAACCTGGAAATAAAGTTTTAGGATTTTGCGGGTGCAATTCACAGAAAAGGGCTAAATAGTTGATCAGCTTGTGATGCGCGAATGGCTTGCACACGTGAGTCTCGTCACACTTTTAATAGTGTTTAGCCTCCCATTCAGCTTATGAAAACACGCTGCGTGATCATGAGGAAGGATTATATCAAGATGTAGATTGGACTGCAGGTGCGAAAAAGTCATATAAATAAAATAGCCTGCTCCCTTGCTATTGCTTGCATGCTAGTGATTACATGATTGCAATGACATAATATAAGAAATATTTAAGATTCCAAACAATTTCATGATCAGTAACAACAACAACAGTCATTGACCAGGAAAATAAAAAATGGCACTCCATGTCAAAAAGTTGGCAGACCCCTGGTATACAGTGTCGATTTATTAAACTTTTGCGCACCCAGCCACAGTATTGCCACAATGAATGCATGGAATCACCATTTGAAGTCTGTTTGTTAGTCTGTTAGTCTGAATTAAACAAAATGATGTGATTAAAGCAATGAATCCAGCAGAAACGTATTATTTTCATATGCTGAAGCGCTTATGACAGACGTCACTGCTTCAGCTGTTTGTGATTGGCTGCTGCCTGCTGTTTTCCGCATCTCATTTGCATAACTTTGCTCATTTCTCAACTTTTTAATGTCCTTGGCTGTTCTCAAGGCTTGATCTATAATTAAATAATCCGCGTTCAATCCCACAATTCCCCACGCGAGCGTGGCGCTCGACTTCATAGGAAAGAATTGAAAACGCCTGCTCAGCACTGCTCAAAACGCACCAGTGGACACATACTGTGAGCATTTCCATAGCTTGCCCGTATCTCTTCCAAACCTGGCATACTACTTGAGGGTGAAGTCTCCATTCTTCATACAGTAAATACGCTCCCGTGTTTATTATAACCGGACCATGCGTCGCGTGTAATAAGCGTGCACTGCTTCACACAATCAGTTAATGTGCTAGGATGTGCAGTCAAGTCGAGCATTTACCTCCTGAAAATGTATATATGCCAATTTTAGTAAAAGGAAGTGAAACTAGAAACGGATACTGCTTTAATTTCATTTTTTATATTTTTTATTGCATTAAACAGTCAACAATTAATTGCAGAAATCAACGTGTTAAATTCCCCAGCCCTAATATATACACTTACATTTGTAAGATATGATGATAGTGTTTGTACAGCCATGGCCAAAAGTATTGGCAGTGACATAAATTTTGTATTTCGCAAAGTTTGCTGCTTCAGTTGTTGTGGTGTTGATTCACATTGTTTCTAGATTATTGTGCAGAGTGATCAGATGCATTTTAAATAATTGCAAAAAGCTTCATTGGCCAAAAAAATGAACTATCACAAAAACCCAAATTTCACAGTTTTTTGTCCCTGGCACAAAATGACCAGCTAACATCATTTCATTAATCATATCAGCAGCACCCGGGAAAGAGAGAACGAGTACTAGTCAGGTGAAATCACTATCATTCTGATTGGATTATAAGAGCAGACTGATTGCTATAAAAGGAGGGAAGAAGTGCTTCCAATCATTGTGTTCTTGTTAGCAATGGTTACCTCCAAAGAAAGATGTGCAGCCATCATCGCTTTGCATCAAAATGGCCTCACATGCAAGGAAATTGCTGCAAAGAATATTGCACCTGAAAGAACCATTTACCGGATCATCAAGAACTTCAAGAAGAGAGGTTCAACTGCAAAGAAGGCTGCGAAGAAGGCTTCAGGACGTCCCAGAGTGTCCAGCAAGCGCTAGGACCGTCTCCTCCTGAGGAGGGAGCTACGGAATCATGTCACCACCAGTGCAGAGCTTGCTCAATATTGGCAGCAGGTGGGTGTGAGTGCATCTGCATGCACAGTGAGGTGAAGACTTTTGGACAGCGGCCTGGTGTCAAGAAGGGCTTTAAAGAAGTCATTTTTCTCCAAGAAAAACATAAAGGACAGACTGATTCTGCAGGAAGTACAAGGATTGGACAACAGAAGACTGGTGCAAAGTTATTTTCTCTGAAGCCCCCTTCCGACTGTTTGGGACATCTGGAAAATCGATTGTCCGGAGTGTCCATGTGTGGGGTTGCTTTTCATCCAAGGGAGTGGGCTCTCTCACAATTCTGCCCAAAAACACTGCCATGAATAAAGAATGGTATCAAAACGTCCTGCAAGAGCAACTTCTCCCAACTATCTAGGAGCAGTTTGGTAATGATCTGTGCATTTTCCAGCATGATGGAGCACTATGTCACAAGGCAAGAGTGATAATGAAGTGGCTCGGAGATCATTACATTGAAATTTTGGATCCGTGGCCAGGCAACTCCTCAGATCTTAATCCTATAGAGAACCTGTGGTCAATCCTCAAAAGGCGAGTGGACAAGCAGAAGCCCACAAATTGTGATCAACTCCGAGCACTAATAAGGCAAGAATGGATCGCCATCAGTCAGGATTTGGCCCAGAAGCTGATATCCAGCATGCCAGAGCGAATTGCAGAGGTTATGAAGAACAAGGGTTAACACTGTAAATATTGACTCATTGAAATATTGCATATATTGAATGTTTTTGCCAATAAAAGCCTTTAAAACTTACGAAATGTTTATCATTGTTTTCCAGTATACCATAGAAACGTGAAAAAATTATCTACAAATACTGAAGCAGCAAACTTTGCAAAACACAAAATTTATGTCACTGCCAATACATTTGGCCTTGGCTGTAGGAGTTAAATTTGCATGCACACACACAGACAAATAAACATATTTAAGTGTAATAAATGTTTGTATTAATAAAAAATTAAACACTCACAGAAGCATTTACACAAGCTTACCCTTTAGTGCTTTTTAAAGCATTAGAGTTTGCACAAGTGTTCTCAGGCCAGAATACGGTTATCTTTGTGCTTTTCTTCTCCTTCCTCTTTCTTTGTTCTTTTTCAGTCCTCTCTTCTATAAAGCGGAAGTTCAGTCCATTGAGAAACGTGTGCGTTTGCGTGTGTGTTTGTGTGCGTGTGTGCATGTCTTTCCCTGTATCTACAGGTTTACTATTTGTTGGTGCACAGACCTCTGGTGAGCCTTGAAGTTCACTGTTCACTGCACAGTTCAGGACAGCCTAACATGACTCTGCACTAGGGGAACTCCACACTGAGTTCTCTAGTAATTGTTTGAAGTAGTAAAAGGTGAAGTATAGTTTCCACAACGTTAGTGTCACCAAACATAAAAAATAAAAATAAAATGATACGGTTCCCTGAACACTCTTCTGCCATTGGTCGGTCAAACAGAATTTCTGGCCTTAAACTCATTGTTTGAGTCAATGTTACATGCCAGTTTGGCCGAGAATATTTATACTCTTTCTAAACAAGAACAACTGATGAACTTTAACCCACAATGCCACTGTGTAGTTTAAATATTTTTGCTTTTTACCTTATTTATTGTAGTTCTTTGTCTCAGAGTATCTGGCATGTGCTCAGCCATACTTCCCACAAATTTGTCCAATGGGGTTGAAGCATATGTAAATGCTGACAAAAATCTGGATCTGAAGTGGAGGCAATGTTTTCTGCCTCAAGCACTACAATGGCGTCTTTTTTTATGTGCGCACCATCATGCTTGTACAGACGCAGCAAGCATAAACCAGGTTTTACTCTGCCACACAACTCCAGGAGAGAGATAACAAAGAAAATCAAGGTTGAATCAAGGACAGCACGTGCCATAAACCACTGTGGCTCAAGGGTTGTTGATCTTGAATCGTGTTGTTTGCTATGATTTAATCCTGTACTCATTCAGTATACAACACACACTTTCATTTTGCCTCATGGTGCTAGTTGTGGCCTCCTTTCCAGCACACTGTGGGCAACTTCTACAAAAAGTGATTACTGATTCAGTCATTGTTTAGCTAAAAGCAGTTACACCTCAGAGCATCAGTACCAGAACTCTAATGGGTGAAGACCCTAGCCAGTCCATGGGGTTGCACATAAAGGGCTGATAGTGTGAAATAAATTTTTTCTCACTTTTTTCAGTTAACATTTGTCAAGGAGCTTATGAAAATCACTCTAAAACCTCAGTGTCATTCACGGACTTGTGGTTCTTAGTTGTACATCCAGGAGCTTTGAGTGTTAACGACTAACAAGACCGTGGCTGGGTTTAAAACAACATGCATACAAATTGGTGGAGACAGTAGATGTAGCAGTGGAGAATTGGGCATCTAAATTGGGCAACTTTTTTGCTTTTAGAGCATTAGTTAAAATGTTTGGTTAACTCATTTTGGGGTTGGATCATCTTTACTGGAACTGCCTAGTAGCATTGTTACAGTCTACAGCAGTAATGCAAAAACGCACGTCAAGCATGTTCAACCGGACCGCATGTTGACAATGCATTGCCCAGGCGATCTTATCTGTGTATGCCCACTTGTGTAAAATAATTTTTTGGCCTAAGTGTTAAGTTGGTGCCAAAATAGGTCAGAAATGGCAAAATTTCAGCAGCAATTGTCAGTTTGTCATCCCCTACTCTTATTAAGCTCTTTGAAGTCGGTTTGTGTGTCGCTAGCTTTAGAGGTAGTGTAGCTTTTGTTTAGCTACCTCTTTCTGATTTCTTAACCTCATATTGGTAATTGAATTGTATCCTGTGCAACCTGAAGTAATAATAATAACACTAATGTGTTTTCTTGTTGAATACTCAGAAATCAGATAATTCTGCTCATCAGGAGTTCAGCTAATCAGGCTGTCTGAACCTCATGTTGCCCTGCACGTCCTGCCTTAACAAGTTCATCCATTCCTGCTAAGATGGCAGGATTATCTGCACCAATGAGGCCGAATGAGTGGCACTGTCAGTTCTGACTGAAACCCAGCCATGTTCACATGGTGTTGATAGATGGTAAATAGCTAGGGTTGGGAGCCCAAAACCAGTTCTTGTTCAGAAGGGTCATGATTTTCATGACTTTCGGTACCGTTAGCTGTTCTCGTATGTGACATTTTCCGCCGATGCGGACCAAACACTTTTCTAAATTATTTGGACAGTGTTTCTTTCTGTAGTGCATTTCAGTGGCAGTGCTGCCCCCTACTGAATCTAGAGCATAAAAACATGCAGAGATTCATCTGAGCCAACACTTTTAAATCTACAGCATGAAACGTCCCGCACTTCTGGATATTTTTTCTAGATTGCTTCTTAACCACTCATGGTGCTCTCACTCTTCAATACAGGGCTAGTTGAACATGGTAGGAACTGGTCAGCCATTGCTAAGAAGGTAGGCAGTAAGAGTGAAGCTCAGTGTAAGAACTTCTACTTCAACTACAAGAGACGGCACAACCTAGACAATCTACTACAGCAACACAAGGTACAGAAATAGCATTCATGAATCTAACTAACTATCCAAACTAAAATTCCAGTTGCATACTGTTAATTTCTGTACATGGATAGTTTTATGGACCTTATTCAGAGTAGCGCCATATTAAACTTTTTGACGAGAATGAAAATGAGGTACAGTACAGTTTCTTCAATGGGTTGTACATTTGTTGAAATTGCCGTTGATTGTTCATCTGACAACACTGTGTAGACAAAAAAAATTTAGATGTGATCTAGGCCATTGTAAAGACTATAAATCTATCCCTCACAGCCTCATTTTCATCCTCATAAATTCCAATATGGCATCTACCTCCACAACGGTCTTTTGGCCTTTATTAGGAAGCAAATCTTGTATGCAAGTGTCTCATTATGAATAAACATTAATCATGCCATTATGGATCAGAAGTTTCTTTAACAACTACTTACAAAGACATTTTTATTTGAAATTTTGACTTGAGTGCAGCACATATCTATGCATATCTGATGGTTTTTGTACCTCTTGTGTTGTCATGTGCAGGGTTCCAGGCGGCTCCGTGGAAATCGAGACTCGTCACAGAGTGACCCCGCGCCTGATGATGATGAGGAGAGTGATGGTAAGTTTGTTCTATTTGTGGTCAAATAAAGCATTAATCCACAAGAGAGCATGCATTACAGTGAGTTTACATCTTGCTAGGCATAAAGTTCTTTGGTAACGTAGGGACTTAAGTAGGGCTGGATTGATGCAGATTGCTACAGTCATTGACAGACGATGATCAACAATATCAGCAAATGACAAAACCATAGAGCTGTGAAGTCCCAAAATAAATTAAATATTAGCCCAATAGTTATCATGCACTTGCATTTTTAGATCAAAATAATCAAAATATTAAAACGTTAAAAGTATTACGGATTAAAAAGGCCGATTGTGTCCTTTCACTGCCAACAAGTTCCTTGAATAGCATGAAACATTTTCTAGTTATAACCTACTCTCTAGACCAGGGGTACTCAATTAAAGTTCCAAGAGGTCCGGTCTCTATATTTCCTTCCCAGCAAAGGTCCGGATAGTATGTAGCTTACATGGTGTCAGTAGTTATATGGCTAGGAAATTATGTATCTTTTTTTTAATAGTTTTTTATAACTTGCCGTGTTGACAGCAATAGTACTTTGTAAAAAAAAAAAGAAAAAAAAAAAATTCCTGATGAGGACATTGGGGGCCCAGAGACAGCTAGTGGGGTCTGAGAGATCTTTTCTACCAAAAGATTAAAATATTTCATCATTCGAGGGCACTTGGATATGAATATTAAAAGATAAGATCAACAGTTTGTTTTGAAGCTGAATGACAGCAGTCCAGTTTTGTTTAAATATTTTTACATTCAGAATCTATACCCATGTATGGGACATAGGAGGCCTTTTGCCAGATAAAATACTGTGGGTTCAGGGGTGTCCCCTGAGAGAAAATGTAAAAGCCTGAATGCACCATTTTTATATTTTCCTTAAAGTGAGAATCTACTAACATCAAACAAACAATTTACATAACAGTGAAGCATTAAATATCTGTTTGATTAATTTAAGGATAAATAGGCTTTCCTTGCCATGATGACATCGCTGCTTAATTTTCACAAAATTAGAACAAAAATCTGTTTATTATGAAAGGCTCATAACATGCTGATTAATGAAGCTACATTTAGATGGAAAATGTATAGTCTTAAGGCAGCACGTTAACTTGTCCTGACACAAACCTGACTTAGCTGAACCGGCTGAATCACATATCAGACAGATGAAGATAGTTTCACTTTACTTAATTTTTGTTTTCTGCAGTGTGTTTAAGCGAAAGGTGCCAGTATCTGTAACGGTGTCTCCACTACTGTTGTTAAAATAACCGCACCTGCAACTCGTACGTACAGTAAATTAGGCTTTATGCGGCGCCTCATGTCTATAGCGGGGAGAGAGGCAACGTGCACAGAGCGGGAATAAAGTGAGTAGCGCTGAACGTGCTTTATTCCCGCTCTAGAGAGAAAAATTTCTCTCTAGCACTGAACGCTATTTATTACCGCTCCATGGGCGAATACACGTATGCTTGCATAATCACTTAGCCAGGTGTCAGATAACTAGCACAAAGCTTCAGAGCTCGGTCCGGATTTAATTGTCCTTCGGGCCTATTGAGTACCCCTGCTCTAGACTCAGACATGACTTGTAACAAATATGCCATATCTTAGCAACTAGATAAAAACAGCACGTATATTAAAAATGTCATTTTTAAGGAAATACAGCCTGTCAGGAAAAGATGAAATGTCATTATGATAGAAAGTGATCTGAAACGTCAGTCATTTTTGAAAAAACTTTTCAAATGTTATTCAAAACACATTGCTTTGTGATATCAACTTGTATTAATCATCAACTCCATAAAGAAAAGTTATTAATTTGCAGGCCCTGGAATTAAGCTAAAGTTTTCTTTTGAAATAAAATTATAGTGTGCATAGACCCCATTAAACAACCTTACGATTTGCTTGGGGAAAACATTGTTTATGAAACAAAAATGAAAGTGATTACATTGTAAAATAATACAAAAACACATTCACCTTGAACCTAAAATTTAGATTTCATTTTCTTTAAGCAGCATCTTAATTTGTTTTGGTAATTTTCCACCTGTTGTCGTAGATGGATACTTGTAAGACAGTAAAAAGGGAAGTTAGTAAATGTTTTGATTTTGTGAGGTGGTTATGATTTTTTTTACCACTTTATTTTAATTGCTTTTTGTTTCGTTTGAAGTGCAATTCGACTTAAGAAATATCTTTTAAGTTTCAATAAATAAATTGAATTTAAGAAAAATTAATAAAGCAAAAATAATCACCAATCCCTCTGTAGTGGGGGCTAGGGTGTTGACAATGTAATAGGATATCGTACTATTAAAATATTTTGCTTAAGACCTAGACTCAAGTCGCTTATTGCTTTTATGAAATGATGGCAACAGCACTGTGAAAAAGACACCAATGTTCAATAAAGAAATTTGCTTCTTAATTTGTAATAATTCCTTTAATTTGTAATAATTAAGCAGCAGCAATAAATTATATAGTTATATATTGACATAGCTGTGTCTTCAAATGCTGCTCATTCAGTTGGAATTTACTCAGAACTATCCGCTTTATAATATATGTTTTACTCTCAAACACCCATCTGGTTCAAACATAAGCTCTAATGCCCAGCCAAACACCCTGAAACCCACCACTGTCATTATCTTTCTCTCTTACCCATAAATCCTGAGACTATTCAAGTCGAGAGGAAGAAAAAGAGCGGAAATGTAATGTAAAGAGCCGAGAAAGAGACAGACACAGAAAAGAGCGGGATAAAGTGAGAGAGCAAAAGTGCAGTGTGCTGACCTGTCTGACTGCATTGCGTTTGATTAGATCTGACAGCAAAACCCCAGACCGCAGTGCACAGCAACAGAGGTCAGCATCCTCCCTCTACTTCCGTGTGTACTCTTAATGAGTGAGAATCGGGAGCAAATGAGGAGAGAACCAGGAGGGTGGGGGAGAGGCAGAGAGTCAATAAGAACGAAACACAAAAAAGTGAGTGGATGGAGAGGGAATATAGAGAAGGGATAAGGGATCTGGACTAATTCTGACAGTCAGGCTCGCACTTATGTAAGTGTTCTCTGGCTTTAAAGCCTCAAGAAAGTGTGCTTGAAGAAAACAGAGTGCTTCAACTTGTTTGATCTGTTGTGACTGCCCACCCCATCCTCTTCCGATCCTTCTCTTTTCCTATCTACCTCTTAAGTAATTTATTTTTCTTTTCATGATTTACCTGGTCATAGCAATCTTTTATCCATATCATCCCTCTCTCTGTCTCTACACCCACTTTCTCCTCCCATATTTATTTATTTATTCATTTAGCAAACCATAGGTGAGTTACAGTGTACACTGCCTGGCCCCAAAAAAAGTCACATACTCTTAATATTTCATTGGACCGCCTTTAGCTTTGATTACGGCACACATTCGTAGTGGCATTGTTTCGACAACCTAATGCAACGTCACAACATTTATTTCCATCCAGAGTTGTATTTTGGCCAAGATCTTGTATTGATAATGGGAGAGTCGAACTACTCCGTAAAGTCTTCTTAAGCACATCCCAAAGACTTCCAGGGGGGTTAAGGTCAGGAATCTGTGGTGGCCAATTCATGTGTAAAAATAATTCCTCATGCTCCCTGAACCACTCTTTCACAATTTGAGCTCGATGAATCTTAGCATTGTCGTCCTGGAATATGCCTGTGCCGTCAGGGAGGAAAAAATCCATTGATGGGATAACATGGTCATTCAGTACATTCAGGTAGTCAGCTGACTTCATTTTATTGCCGCATAAGGTTGCTGAGACTAGACCTGACCAATTGAAGCAACCCCAGATCATAACATTGCCTCCAGAGGCTTGTACAGTCGGCACTATGCATGACGGGTGCTTCACTTCCTGCGCTTACCTTCTTACCCTGACGTGCCCATCGCTTTGGTATAAGGTAAATCTGGACTCATCAGACAACATGACCTTTTTCCGTTGCTTCACAGTCCAGGCTTTATGCTCCCTAGCAAATTGAAGTCGTTTTTTCCAATTAGCCTCACTAACAAGTGGCTTTCTTGCTCTTACTTTTACTATTAAACATAACTGTGGGTTCTACTGTCGATTTTTAACGATGTGACTTTACCAAATGTTTTACTGATCTCCGATCACGATCAGTCAAGATTTTTTTTAGACCACATTTCTTCTGCAAAGCTGACGATTCACCTCTATCCTTCCAGATTTTAATAATGTGTTGGACAGTTCTTAACCCAATTCCATTGATTTCAGCAATCTCCTTAGTTTTCTTTGCTTGATGCTGGCCGATAATTTGCCCCTTCTGAAACACAGTAACATCTTTTCCACGACCACAGGATACATCTTCTGACATGGTTGTTTAAGAAATGAGAAGCTACACACTGCATCAGTTAGGGTTAAAAGAATTGTTGCCAGCTGAAACATATTAATCACAGCAATAATGATCCAGTCATAGGCTCTTAAGTACCTGCTTATTTAAATCCAAATGGCGACTTGTTTCCGGCCAGACAGTGTATTTAAGGTATACATTGTATCAGTGCATGCATTCCCTGGAAATCAAACCCATGACTTTAGCATTGTAGCTAAATGCTCTGCCAGTTGAGCTACAGAAATATACTCCATCCCTGCCCTTTTTCCTTCATTTCTTTAAATATTCATATGGCTTCTCGGTGAGTAAAGTCACAAAGTTTCTGCCCAGGTCTGCTTTCTGTGGTTACTTGTCAGTTGGTAGATGCTTTGCTTTTCACCCTTCTCTTCTACCTTCATACCTCTTTGTTTCTCGCTCTCTTTCCCCCCATCTGCTTTTTGGAGTAGTGCCCGATGTACTCCTGGAGCAAAGCGGGTTAGCCTTCACTGCTCTGTGAAAAAAAGACAGAGAAACAGATCGACTGTGAGAGTGGAGAAAGAGTGTTCACACAGAGGAATAAAAGATGAGGGAGAGAGTAGTTATTTTCAGAGAGAGGGATGTAGGAGAGAAAGAGACTTGAAGAGGTAACTTGTATGTGGGGAGAGAAGAGTAGTTGCTTAATAGTTTCTTTGAGTGTGCTGCTCCTCTGGGCTGTCTTGAGAGCAGAACTTTGAGGCTCTTTGCAACCTGAAGCAGGCAAGTGAAGTACATCATGTTTTTGTTTGTGTGTGTGGACCTGTAAGCTTCTGGAAAATTTCTGTGATGTGAAATTAGTGAATCTTTGCCAGTAACAGGCTGTTATATATCTTAAAGAAAAACATGTTAAATTAGGATCACTGTTGCCTTTGGTATACAGATACAGGTAGATGAGGAATCTGCAGTGTTACTAGCATGTATTTTGCATGTAGTGGCTTCCTGTGGAGGTAAAGCTTGGTCCTGGTGGGTGTCATCACATGGCAAGGGTGTAAAAGTAGTTATAAGCCACAGGGCGACTGCTGTCCAGAAGTGCATTAGCTTGATTGTGTGACACTGTGCCACGATGGTGACCTCAAATGCTGCCTGTGCTCTGTCACGGCAGGGTTGTTTGGGTTTTCTGCTTCTTTGCCTTTGTGTTTCCTTTTCAGAGATTTAAAAAGATTGGTTTTGAAATTCTGTGTTCTCTTTACACGATTGAATGAAGAATGGGTAAATCTCACCCAAATCATACACTCATTTCCTTTCCTCAGATCCTGATAACAGCTCGGACACAGAGAGTGCACCCTCTCCCTCTCAAACCGATCCCTCCAAAGCATCTGACTCACTAACAAATCCCAGCTCTGTTCTGGAAGGTGCCTTGGACCAGGACGGCGCCACCACCAAAGACTCTTTAGCAGATTGCAAGGGCCAGGAGCCTCCATACAGCGAGCTGCGAGTCAAAGTGGAGAAGAGTCCAGAAGGAGGAACAGGAGACGGACTTCTACAGGATGAGCGAGCACGTGTGGCGTACGAATCACAGATCCATCCTAAGAGTGAGCCACAGGATGTGGAGATGGCGGCTCCGAGCGGAGACAGAGGACTGGTGCAGGTGAAGACTGAGCCGGAAGTCAAGGATAAAGAGGAGAAACAGGGGGAGCAGCACCACTCGGATAATGACTCTAGCGCCACCTGCAGTGCAGACGAGGATGTGGAGGCCGAACCTGACCGACAGAGGTAAGAAACCACAGATCGTGTTTTTTCCTAACCAGGCGTGATGCGATAAAGCAACAAATAATAAACAGGGTTCCCACAGTCATGGAAAACTTGGAAATGTCAGGGAAAAGGGATGGAAACCTTGGGTAAAAGATGTCTCTGCCATGTAAATCATATTTTTGACATTTTGTCGATATATAGTTTGGTAGTGTTGTGCTGGGTAGCCACGGCCACTGTAAAATGTCCTGCTCCACATCATTGTATATTTAACATCAAATATCTTTTGATTGGCTGTGATTGTGTTACATTGCACAGCAGTTTTACATTCAGTGTGGACAGACAAATTGCTCTTGATTATGGCACAGTGAGTGTTAGACATAACTCTCAGTTGAGTATAATTTGCTTATACATGTTGTTTTCTTGTTCTTTTGTCTCTTCCTTCCTCTGCCAGACTTTTCTCTCTTGAAAAGCCATCATTGCTGGGTGCTTCAGGCTCAGTGGTCATGCCCTCAGCCAAACTCCTCAGCATGCAGCAGATACAGCAGCGGGCCGCCACCATTCCCCCTATGGTCAGTCCCCACAGCCCCTATCCCCACTTATCATTCAGATTTGCCCCTTTGGACAGAGACAGGGCACAGCCACCCCGCTACGTGAGTCCTGCCTCCATCTCCGTCTCCGCAGAACACACGCTGTGATTAGCTTCTGCGGCAATCAGCAAACAAATCAGCATATATCAATTGATTTCATCTGTTAAATCATGCTGTTAAACATGAAGAGTGAGTGTGTTCGTTTGGTTACTCTGTTGGGCTGATCAGTTGTGCTGTTCGGAGATTGTGGCACGTCTGTCTGTTGTGGCGATGTGGTGTGACTGTGAAATGGATGTAATCTGTACTCAAACTGAGGCCCTGATTGGCCGTTCAGAACTTTAAATTATTAGAATGTACCATGTTTTGCATAGCAAAGACCAATTATAACGCATTAATGAGATTATGAAGAACTGAAGCAACAACACTTAAGTTGCTCGGTTAAAATATAAAATTAAATATTTAAATAGTTTATCTTTGCTAAAATAGGTTCAAAAGTAAGTATTTTAGGTTTATATCAGTCCAGCACATAGCCCATCATTTGAATCGGTACCTCTCTGTCACTTCCCAAATGGCTTGTTTAGGTTTCAGCTCCATTCGGTCACAGTGGTGTTCCCGTTGGAGCTCCATTGAGTGGCTTTGCCATGTTACAGCACCAAATCAAAGCTGTGCATGAGTCTGCACATCAGGAGGACAAACAGAGACTGGACCTGAATGAGTCCGACCCCAGAGCACGAGTCACCACCCACAGTCCCACTCTACTGGACCGAGAAGGTGAGTCAGAGAGAAAATGCAGTTTTCATGACTGTCTCCGTCACTTTTTGTTTTGGAATAACTTATGACCAAAAGAGCAGTCCCTAAAGGGTGGAGAGCACTGAAAAATAAAAAGTGAAGTTGCAAAATCACTCACTGAGACGGCTACAAAGCAAACAGATTGTGATGTCCATGTAGTTTCTTTGATCTATTTTCCCATGAATTCACTCTCCTTTACAAAGAAAAGTTTGAGAAAAGACAGTAACAGAAGTCATTAGTCTCTTTCCTCCCACTCTCAATTTTATAATTGGCTCAAAAACAGACTTTTGAAGGGTGTTGAGAGAGAAGAAGGGAAAGGAAGACAGTGGACATTGCTCTTCTCGGCTAAGAAACGCACTGCTTGTTTTTGATGGAGCCAGACAGAAGCAGCCAACCAAAAGGAACATTAGGTCATTCTCTTGTAGTGATATCCATTAGAGACACAGAGTTTTGCTAGACCTCTTTCTCTAAAGGTTAGACTCTGTCTTTAAAAACCTGAACTGAAATTTCACTTATAGTGGCAGTTCTTCCGATGTTTGGTGCATTTAGGGTCCGTTCACACACTAGGCGTTCACGCGTTTAAAAACAGTTAAATGGATTGCTGTGGAATGGAATAGAATGCTGGGGTCTTAAGACACAGAAGTTTAACTCAACAGTCTTCTTAACTTGCCACTTCAGAAACCTGCACTTATGGCGCAAAATGCTGAAAAAAACAGCAAGACATATTGTGATGTTCAAAGATGTCCATCTAATGCATGTGGACAAACAAAAATCAAAAATGGCACAGATGGATGCAAACACATGTCCTCTGTGAACGGCCCCTTACAGTGTAGCTCTGAATTTACCTTGCTGTATCTATACCTTTCATTGTTGCATGGTGTTCTTTGAATATAGTTTGATTAAAATGCTCACCAAGCTGTCGTCAGGTGTGTGTGTGTTTGCCTGCCAGATTGGTGTCTGTACATTTCTTAAAGTCTCTCCTTTCTGTCCTGTCCAGGTAAGCCATTTGCTTACATGCCATATGATCTGAAGCTGATGGAACAGGACACTCATGGTGGAGTAGGCAGACCAGGCTCTCCATACAGACACTCTCCTCTGGAACCTAGCAAAGCTTCACCCCAGCCCGATGCCAATAACCCCACCCGCTACAGTGTACCGCCAGGTAAGCAGCTTTCACACCTGCCCCGTACGCTCTGCATCCAGGCAGATGTGTTTTAGAAACTTGGAATCGCAATCTGAAAATAGGGTGTTTTGTCCATCTGGTTGTTTCGCTGTGTTAAACAAAGCTCTACTTTATAAGTCATCGAAGACGTAGTGCTGGCTGATTGCTCGTGGCATCATCCTGTTGACTGGGTTACTTGTTGGGTGGGTCTGTTTGAGTCCCTCTTGGTTTGGGCCTGAAGATTTGGACTTTTTCACTTAAAAGCATCAGTTAGGAAAGTGGTTCTCTATTGATGGGTCATGGACAGCAGGTAAAAATTATGCTAAATGCTAAAAATAAATTGTAACTTGCCATATAATCATGCATAGTTGGAATAGCAAAGTAAATAGGCTTGTCAGCTTTTAAAAAGGGAGAAGAAAACGCTTTCCATATCTTTTGTTGTTGATGTCCAAGGCTGGGCGTCCAGTCAAACTCTTCATGCAAATTCATCTATCACTTGGTAGTAGCTAGCCAAATTAGACAGCTGCCAACATGGACACGATGCGAGACCAACCATTGCATTGAGTCTGAGATCACTGTGTTATGATATGTTCCACTTCCATTTTTATCATTCGTTTTATAAGTCTCTTTGCTTTAATGATTTGCTAGACCTGCATACAGAGAGGTACATAAGTTAGCATTTCCATCATTAGCACACTTATCTGGAGCATGAAACTTGACCGTGTTTGTGTCATTGACTACATTTACATGGACACCAGAAAGCGGGTTATTGAGAGAAAGCAGGTTATTACGAGAAAGCATTGTTCCGGTTTACATACACTGTATAAGCGGCATTCTCTTTACTCCTGTATACATGCTGTCAGTAAGCAGCTTTCTCCACAGCAACGCAATTTCCCGCAATGCTTGTGTAAATAACAAATGTTATATCCAAGGAAGACTTCACTATTTTTTTCTCTGTTGCTTTGCTTTATTTCCAGATATCCAGAGTTGTTGCTGTGTTTGTTTCCTTACCTTTCTATCGTGAACTGTAGTGGAATTGCGCTTCAATTGTGGGGTTTCCCTTTACATAAAACTCCAGGATTCCCTTAATGTACAAGCGCGTATTTGCAAACGTGATCATCAATATTTTACAGTGGTGTTTAAAAATGGGTATAGTTTATAATTTATGTGCTTTTTGCACTGTACTGATTGAATTGTTTTGTTGACTTGCTGTTGGGCTCCATCCTATGACGTTTGTTATTCGGTCTGTTCCACGAACATGCATGCGCACTCTTCAAAAACCTGTTAGAACACCATTTATGTGTTTGCATGGCCACATAAGCAGCTTTTTCTGGGAGAAACCTATGTGTGTTAAACCGCTTTCTCTTAATCCCATAAACGGCATAAGGAAATTGCCGTTCTCGTTTACTTGATGCTTTCTGCAAAAATTTGGAATAACCGGCTTTAAGTGCATTTAAACACGGTCAATGATTGATAAAGACCCAGACACCCCCTCCTTGTTTTAGAGAAACTCTCCTACACATCTGGTAGCAAGTAACATGTCTTTTATTAGTTCAGTGAGTTTCTTTTTGAAGAAAACTTCAGCACATGTCATGGATTCCCTTATCAGCCCTTTCCTTACAACCTGGAAACTGCTTAATGGAGACAAACACTAGCAGGCGACACTGGACGCTTCTGTCAGGCACCGAAGAAAAAACACACATTAAGTAAACAGAATGTTCTGGTAGGGCTGTGTCACTGGGGATAATGAGCAGGCTTCATGATGAACTTTGCCATAAGAAGAATTGTATCTTCAGTGACCTTTGCTGTGAGGGCCCTGATTGAGTGAAGTGATTGATGTTTGCAATAATATTGCCACTGCTGATGATTCAACTTTGATTGACAGGGTAGAACAACATGGCAAAGGCATAGTATTTATGTGCACTATGTGTATACATTGAACCATGTAGGATCTAGTCAGACTTCTTTAGGTGGGGTGTTCACTCTTATTTCAGTTTTATTGCTAGAGGTTGCCTAGTGGCTGTATTGTTGGTCATAGTGGGTATTTTTAATGCTGGATGCTCGAACGTTATTGGTGGGCTGCACAATTAGCCATAGCATTTAAAAATCTGAAGGCAAATGATGTATTGGCTGTAAAAATAGTGTCAGTCTAATTTGACAAGAAATCAGTTTTCTTGCCATTAAAAATTAGAATCCTGGAGGGGAAAGTATTTGTGTTTATACCACAGGTCTGTTGAGTGCTTGATTCTGATTGGTTGACGGATGTTCTAAGGTGTGCAATTATTTTTCAATTAAATGCACAGCTATGAAGTAGTTCCAGGTCTTGACCGCATAACGGTTCCATACCACTTCGCCAAATTATTTCAGTTATTTCAAAGAGCCCTACAGGCTACCACAACAAAATAACCAATTAATACAAAGACATTGGTTAAGTACATCGGATAAGAATGACGATGTCTATAATATCCTACATTTATTTCAATTTCGATTGAAAGCGTCCTTGGACTCCCTCTCTTTCTCTCTCTTTTGCCCTCGTCTCTCTCTCTCACACACACACACACACATTAAGACTTGAGTCGTGACCAACAAATAGAGCCGCACCCAATTGACTTGATCAGTACAACAGTTTCTATTATCCGAAATAACTTTTAATATGTGAAACTTTTGTTGTTTCAATGTATTTTGCCCTAATCAGCCTCACAAAGCTATAGTGGAAAGGATCGTGCTACCCCCCCCTCTCTCTTTTGCTCTCGCACCAACTCTCTTGGGAGCAAAGTCAGCGCACCCCCGCGACTCACTGGGATTGTAAACAGTTGTTTAGCAATGGAAAATCTGTACAAGAATGGTGACACTCACTGCTGCTGAGACTTAAACTTACACTTTGGTGCGATGTAATTCCTGACGAGAGCCACTTTAAACAGGAAATTCCACACACGACCTCTCTGTTTCTCTCGCTCACACAGACACACAACCTTGTTACTCCAATGCCGAAAAGCAGCGTATCCTCCGTTGCTAATTCTTGTGATGTTTTCGAACTAGAAACGAAGGCTTGACCTGTATCAAAGCAAGCTACACTTGATCAATACAACGGTTTCTATATTATCTGAAATATATGTGGGAAACACCCTCGCGCTCCCCCTCCCCCTCTCTTAAGCTCTCACACAAACACACGTGGACATACATACATATGCATTACGCACACACTTTCTCGCAAGCGAAAAACAGAGCCGTCATGTCAGCGCGCACCTGCATCTCAGTAGGGTTGAAAACAGTTGTTTACAACGGAAATATGGCGACACTCGCTGCTGCTGAGAAATGCTTAAACTTACATCATGGCGATTTTTGAGCGATGTTACTTCTGACGAGAGCTGCAACAAAAAAGGTAATCCCAGAAGCGATCTCTCTCAGTTTATGATCTCTCTTTCGATCCCTCAAAAGCAAACTCGTACGCACTACCTTATTACTCCAGTAAGTGCTCCAGTAAAGCAGCGCAAGCCTCGCAATCCTCCGTTGCTAGTTCAAAAGTGACGTTTTCGAACTAGCAACAAAGCTTCGGACTGTATCAAAGCAAGACGCTGAATCTGTAGTGGAAGAAAGTAGTTCCACTCACAAAAGCGTTTTAGGGATGAAAACCAGAAAATATCTTGAGATAAAACCCTGAACGATGTCTTAATGTGTGGTAGCCATGGTATAAGCGAAATAATTATTCCTTACTTAAATTGCAGCAGTGTGCATAATGCATAGTCTTGAACAAAATGAACAATCAATAAATTCATAAATAAAACTCATTTAGAATACAGACTGTTCCCGACACAGTTTTGCATGCAAAATTGTTATATATTATATTCCTACATGTGGTCTAAGCCAAATCATATAGAACAATGAAGTCACTCTTAGTAACATTAACTTCATCTTGCCTACACTCAACTGCAGTTGGATCACGTGTGCTCCAATGCCTTCACTCATGGGTTTTCACCACATCACATTGCTGCTCATTTGCATAAAGTTAAACTTTTTACAACTTTGTTGCATTTCTGGACGCACCACATTGTACAAAAGCGCTCCCTGTCGCTCATTTAATTGCCAACTCTCATTGAAAATAATGACTTTCATTTGTTTTACCACTGCAGATCACTGTATGTGTGAACCCCCTTCAGACCTGTCTTGTTTTTATTTATACATGAAGAACTCGCTGCAGCTTGCATGACTACAACAGATGAGCTATTGCAGCATAAAAAAAATCACACTCTGCACTAAAGAACCACAGAGACCCTGATCTCATCTATAGCTAAGAGACTCACGCTTTTTACACCGCATGAGAAAGGAGAGATCACGACTCAATATTTCAAAAGAGATGAGTGAGAGGCCAGGCTGTCTGGGAAGTGAAAAGTGAAGAGGTGCTTTTAGTAGCACTTTGAGTCACGGGTGAGCAGCGGTGAACTGAGACTTCATCCCTGCCGTGCAAAGATCAGACACGGATCTGTGCTGCTTTGTCCAGATTTTATTTATAGTTTAGTATGGGGTTCTCTGCATGTGGTTCAGGATTCTTCTAACCAGCTGTTTATTTTAAGAATGTTGCATTTTAGGCTTTAGTTTTTAAGAGCAGGTAAGTTTTATGAAACATTAGAGGCAAATTATTGAGCAGTGATCACAGGTCAGAAAAAATTAGCAGGACTGGAGTCTAAATTAAGACTTGCACCCTGTTTGCACGTGGTACTATCAGGAAAAATATCAGGAGAACATGTTGTGAGGCGAGACAGATTGCCCTTTACATTTGGTAGTAACACGTGTCTATAATGACCACTTGTGATTGGATTTGAAGAGGAGGGTCTCTGATTTCATGATGTCATACATTACAAACTAAGCATATGGGTGTAAACGGGGTCTTGGAGAGAATAGTTTTGGGTAACTGCAGGAATAAAGGGTGATCCTCTTTTGCAATTCTGTTTCCAACAGCTTCTCTTATCCTTCTGTTCCAACAGTTCTTCATCCGGCACCAAACCAGGCAGGTCAGAACCTTTCAGATGTTCGCATGACGTTCTCACGTAACAGGCCGCCCAACATTCCGTCTCCTCCACCCCTCATCCCCACCTCCAAACCCACTGACAAGCCCTCTTTCATTCAGGGGGGCTCCATTTCACAGGTGAGACAGAGACTGATGGACAGAAACAGACTGGTTAATGAAGTAACTAGATTTTTACTTCATGCATTAAACATTTTGAATGTACTTGGCTGAAAATGGCTGTTTAGTTGAAATGATGGTTTCTCTGAAAACAAACACAAATCACTTTTAAGCCATTTCAGAGCAAATACGTCATTATCAAGATATATATTGAATGTAATCAGTTGGCTGAAAAATATAGAGAGATCATTTTTGTAGCCATATCACCCAGCCCTAGTGAAACCCGATGTTTTTAAAATTGTTTTATGTTGCATTTAATTTCTTTTTTCAGTTTCGGCTTTTTTCCTTGAATACATAATACTCCTGTTAAAAACTTTTAGCACTGTTTTCTTATAGGAATGTTCCAGGTTCAATACAAGTTAAAGCTCAGTCGACAGCATTTGTGGCATAATGTTGATAACCACAAAAATGTATTTCGACTCGTTCCTCCTTTTCTTTAAAAAAAAAAGAAAAAAGTTACAGTGAGACACTTAAAATGGAAATGAATGGGGACAATGAAAGTAAATGTGGCCAATTTTTGAGGGTTTAAACAAAGAAATGTGAAGCTTAAAATTTTATAAAAGCACATACATTTTTCTGTGAAAACTCATGTATTATTTGAGCTGTAAAGTTGTTTAAATCATCATTTATACAGTCATTTTAGGGTTTGTTGGCATTACATCATCATGGTAACAGAGTTGTAAAATTGGCTATAACTTTACACAGAAAAGGTTAGTAAGTGATTTTATCACACTAAAATCCTGTTAACACATATTGTTTGTGAGTATTTTAATGTAAAAAAATTGGCCTCATTCACTTCCATTGTAAGTGTCTCACTGGAACCCAGATATTTGCTTTTTTTTTTCTTCTTTTTTTTTTTAAAGTGAAGGAGGGACAAGTAGAAATGAATTTTTGTGGTAAACAATATTACAATTACAAATGCTGTCGATTGAGCTTAACTGATTGAACCCGGAATATTCCTTTAAATTGTCTTTGTTCTATTGTTTTTGGTTCTATTGCTTGTAATTATTGGTATTTTTGGTTGTCTTGCTTGTCTTGAAAAATTACTTGAACTCTGCTCTAAATATTTCCTTTGGGTGGAAATTGTGTGGAATCTCTTAATTTTAGAAAGGCTTTGTCCAGCAATCACGAATGAATGATTGAACAAAAAGCTTTAGAAAAGTTAATTGGTTAAAAGGTGTGATAACCCTGATAAGAAACCGATTTCTTACTGGTGTCCTCCTTTTGTCTATTCAGCTCCTTCGGGCTGTTGATTGTTATTTAAAACTCGTCTGCTTCTGCTAAGTTTAAATGCTTCCTACACGTAATGGATCAGGGCAGGGGATCCAGGGGTTTCCTGCTCTTCATCTCTGATTGGTGACTTCCCCCTGTGTGGCCTATAGGGAACGCCAGGCACATACCTGCCTTCTCAAACGCATGCAGTGTACATACCAGATGTAGTCAAGACCACGGGAGGGTCCATCTCACTAGGCTTGCCAAGACAACAGGACCCTGCCAAACCTGGTAAGAGATTTTGCGAGTATAAACACAATTTTATAGCGTAATCCTACTACCCTGTTGACAAACTCAGCTAAACTACCAGTTAATTGCTGGTGTAGATGGTGAAAACCTCATGCCTCAATCCATGGAATGTGTATTGTAAACACCTGATTGTTTGTTTGTGTGTCAGTGTCATATATTAAGCAGGAGGAGTGTTCTCCACGAGGACAGAGCGCTCAGGCAGAGGGACTTTTATCCAGAGCTCAGTATGAGGGAGTAGTCAGAGGTGAGTGGTCTTTATTTATTTATTTATTTATTTATTTTTACAAAAAAAAAAAATGTTTAGTGGAACCCAAACAGATTCACCATTTGATAGTGTTTGGGCTCCTCTCACTTACCTGAGAGAATCTGACTCTGCTGTGGTGAAGTAGAGCAACCCTGCCACAGAGGTATTAGGGGTCAGAATCTGTTGGCACCTCACAATTTAATTTCGATTTAGTCACGATGTGATTCCATAACAGTTCTCGATGCATCTCAGTTTGTAATCTTTTGACTTGTATAGGCTTTTTCAGTAAACAGAATTCATAATAATTCAATTTCATATTACAAGAATTGTTTACAAGACGTGTTTTTTTGCTGTTGTAACCCATCCTACTCAAGGTTCGTCATGTTCTTTATTCTGAGATGCTATTCTGCTCACTACAATTATATGTAGTTGTTATCTGAGTTACCATAGCCTTTCTGTCAGCTCCAACCAGTCTGGCCATTCTCTGTTGACCTCTCTCGTCAACAAAGCATTTCCGTCTGCAGAACTGTCACTCACTGGATGTTTTTTAGTTTTTGGCACCATTCTGAGTAAACTCTAGAGACTGTTGTGGGTGAACATCCCAGGAGATCAGCAGTTACAGAAATACTCAAACCAGCCCGTCTGGCACCAACAATCATGCCACAGTCGAAATCACTGAGATCACATTTTTTCCCATTCTGATGGTTGATGTGAACATTACCTGAAGCTCCTGACCGTACCTGCATGATTTTATGCACTGCACTGCTGCCACACGACTGGCATATTAGTTAATCGCATGAATAAGTAGGTAAACAGGTGTTCCTAATAAAGTGCTCAGTGAGATTATGTATGGCTGACTACAGGCTCCCACACAAATCAGTCTGTTTATTTCCCCTCCTCTGTTCCCAGGAGGCTCCATACAGATTCAGGACATGAGAGGGCCCCCTGGAAAAGGCCCCGTGGGCTTGACTTACAGAGGAGGCTCAATTACACAGGTACCTGCAGGCCTTTGTGTAGTACGTGTGTATTTTGCATTTAAATTTGTGAAGTATTTCTCTCTCTCTCTCTCTCTCACTCTTTCTCTCTCACTCTCTCTTTCCAGGGCACACCTGCTTTGACTCAGTCTAGCGTAGCAGCAGATCTGTTGAAAGGCACTATTGCTAAACTGGCCACAGAGGACCAGAGTAGCCCAGAGAAGAGCCGGGCTGAAGCTCATTCTAAAACCCACGTCATCTATGCAGGCAAAAGTGGACTCATCCTCTCTTTTGACGGTCAGAGTCAGAACCTCTTACTGTCTGGTGTGTTTGTGAATCCAGTATCATTTAGTAGTGACACAGTAATGCAGTGGAGTCAGATGGTCATGTGTTGTACATGGCTTCATTTCAAGGGCAGAGTAACAATGTTTGATAACTGTGCAACAAGAGCAGAATATTTTTATGGAGCATAGAGCTACAGTTGCAGCTAGAGTTTACAAAGGGGCCTTTTGGCATGGCCTATGGATATTACATTTTTTAAAGAGATGGTTCTCACAAAAATAAAAATTCTGTTATCATTCACTCATTATCATGTCTTACCGAACCTGTTTGACTTTCTTTTTTTCGTGGAACACCAAAGATGAATATATACAGAATTTCCAAGCTCTTCCATATAATAAAAGTGGAAAGGCTGTCAAGAAAAAGCCTCATAAAAGTCCATACAGCTTGTGTGCTGTATTCCAAGTCTTCCAAAGTCATACAATAGCTTTGTGTGAGAAACCGATCAAAATTTATCCAAAAGTTATTCACTGAAAATGTGTGGTCACCATTGACTTTCATTATGTGGAAATGAGCAGCTTCCGTATTCTGCTATAAATAATTATTTCTTTGTTACATGGAAGACAGAATGTCATGAGGCCCAATATAATGACAGAATTTTCATTTTTAGACTTGGGGTGAAATGTAGAAGATGCGGGAAGTTTATTGATTGTGTAGTGCATGACCTCATCTCCTCTTACTTTTGTTTTCACAGCCATTAAGAACCCGAGAGAGGGCACAAGAAGCCCACGAATGGGGCATGATCTCAAACGCACATATGACATCATGGAGGGGTCCCGTGGACACCCAACACGTGAGAATGCACCTTATGAGGGTTAGTAGTCCTTTCATTTTACAGAGATACAGAGTTGAAGAAGTGTGTTTATTTGTCAGTAGAGAAGGTTGAGGGCTTTTTTTTCTTTTCTTTTTCTTCCAGGTTTGATGAGCAGAGCATTGCCGAGAGAAAGTTCGCATGAGTCTAAGGATCGAGCCATACTCGCAGGATCCATCATGCAAGGTAATACAGACCCAACACAGACTTTTTCTTTTAGAACACTGCAGTTCTTGTTCAATGAACATACAGTTGAAGTCAGAAGTTTACATACAACTTAGCCAAATACATTTAAACTAAATTACAGTTTTTCACAATTCCTGACATTTAATCTTAGAAAACTTTCCCTGTCTTAGGTCAGTTAGGATCACTACTTTATTTTAAGAATGTGAAATATCAGAATAATAGTAGAGAGAATGATTTATTTCAGCTTTTATTTCTTTCATCGCATTCCCAGTGGGTCAGAAGTTTACATACACTTTTGTTATTATTTGGTAGCATTGCCTTTAAATTGTTTAACTTGGGTCAAACATTTTGGGTAGCCTTCCACAAGCTTCTCACATAACTTGCTGGAATTTTGGCCCATTCCTCCAGACAGAACAGAGTCAGGTTTGTAGGCCTCCTTGCTCGCACACGCTTTTTCAGCTTTGCCCCCAAATTTTCAATCGGATTGAGGTCAGGGCTTTGTGATGGCCACTCCAGTATCTTGACTTTGTTTTCCTTAAGCCATTTTGCCAGGACTTTGGAGGTATGCTTGGGGTCATTATCCATTTGGAAGACCCATTTGTGACCAAGCTTTAACTTCCTGGCTGATGTCTTGAGATGTTGCTTCAATATATCCACATAATTTTCCTTTCTCATGATGCCATCTATTTTGTGAAGTGCACCAGTCCCACCTGCAGCAAAGTACCCCCACAACATGATGCTGCCTCCCCCATGCTTCACGGTTGGGATGGTGTTCTTCGGCTTGCAAGCCTCACCCTTTTTCCTCCAAATATAACGATGGTCATTATAGCCAAACAGTTACATTTTTGTTTCATTAGACCAGAGGACATTTCCACAAGTAAGATCTTTGTCCCCATGTGCACTTACAAACTGTAGTCTGGCTTTTTTTATGGTGGTTTTGGAGCAGTGGCTTCTTCCTTGCTGAGCAGCCTTTCAGGTTATGTTGTTATAGGACTCGTTTTACTGTGGATATAGATACTTTTCTACCTGTTTCCTCCAGCATCTTCACAAGTTCCTTTGCTGTTGTTCTGGGATTGATTTGCACTTATCGCACCAAACTACGTTCATCTCTTGGAGACAGAATGTGTCTCCTTCCTGAGCGGTATGATGGCTGCATGGTCCCGTGGTGTTTATACTTGCGTACAATTGTTTGAACAGATGAACGTGGTTCCTTCAGGCATTTGGAAATTCCTCCCAAGTATGAACCAGACTTGTGGAGGTCCATAATTTTTTTTTCTTGAGGTCTTGGCTGATTTCTTTTGATTTTCTCATGATGTCAGGCAAAGAGGCACTGAGTTTGAAGGTAGGCCTTAAAATACATCCACAGGTACACCTCCAATTCAGTACACCTCCTATAAGAAGCTAACTGTCTAAAGGCTTGACATCATTTTCTGGAATTTTCCAAGCTGTTTAAAGGCACAGTTAACTTGGTGTATGTAAACTTCTGACCCACTGGAATTGTGATATAGTCAATTAAAAGTTAAACAATCTGTCTGCAAACAATTGTTGGAAAAATTACTTGTGTCATGCACAAAGTAGATGTCCTAAACGACTTGCCAAAACTATAGTTTGCTAATATTAAATCTGTGGATTTTTAATGACTTCAGCCTAAATGTATGTAAACTTCTGACTTCAGCTGTAGCATTTATTGCCTACTGTTTTATACTGAATTGCTTTACCTGCCACCTATTGCACCAACAGTCAGTATATACTCGTAGCATTGGTTTTTAAAAAAGTTCTTCCATTTTAATGGAAAAAATATCCCTTGACGGTGTATCAAAATGAACTTTATTGAAATTCTTGTTCCTATTTTTCATTCATTACAAATGTTATTGAACATTTTAACATGAAATTCTCTGAATTATCAGCATCATATTCTTTGTTGAATTTTTACATAATACTCAGTCTTCCCTAACTTGGTTCAGGAACACCAAGATCCTCTGCTGAAGTCTTTGATGAGGCCTCCAAATATGGTAAACAGATCAAGAGGGAGAGTCCACCCATTCGCTCTTTTGAGGGAGGCATCACCAAGGGTAAACCATACGAGGGGGTGAACACCATAAAGGAGATGGGCCGTTCAATTCATGAGATCCCCCGTAAAGAGACCCAAGATAGTCGCAAAACCCCTGTTCTGGAAGGATCCATTTCTCAGGTACAGGATTTGAAAGGGCTCTGAAATGGACATGTACTGAATGCATCTGCACTTTTTTCAGTTGCGAGCCATCATGGTTTCCCACACTGAAATGTACAGTGCCGTATAAATATATGTGACCACATTGAAAATCTGGGATTCAAGTTTTTTTATGATTTTGAAAAACTGTAGGCAATGTTATGACATAAAATGTATTTTCTTGTGCAGATTTTTTTGTCCATAATCAAGTAAACAAATTTGTGACATTGACCATGTTAACTCGTTTCTACTAGAGGTCAGATTTTTTTTGCTTCCATTGAGGTACCAAAGATGTTCTTATGAACATTCTCAAATCATACTGGGATAACATGAATCATGAGGTTTTGCACAAACTTGTGGGGTCCATGTTGCCATTAAAACAGAAAGTATATTGTACAAAATACAAAGAAATTCTGCAATTTGTGCAAATTTTTCAATTAAACGTTTCTCTAAAGTTGTTATTCTGATCAAATAAATTATAATATTTTAATTATTGTACTATATAAAATTATTAGGGCTGTCAATCGATTAAAATTTCTGATCAAATTAATGGTATGTTGATTAATATATACACAGTTGTGCTCAAAAGTTTGCATACCCTGGCAGAAATTGTGAAATTTTGGCATTGATTTTTTTGAAAATATGACTGATCATGCAAAAAAATACAGGATACAAAGAAAAACCCACAGGTAACCTCAGGAGAAATACAGGCTGCTCTGGAAAAAGACGGTGTGGTTGTTTCAAGGAGCACAATATGAAGATACTTGAACAAAAATGAGCTGCATGGTCGAGTTGCCAGAAAGAAGCCAATGCCACAAAAAAGCCCGGTTACAATATGCCCGACAACACCTTGACACGCCTCACAGCTTCTGGCATACTGTAATTTGGAGTGACAAGACCAAAATAGAGCTTTATGGTCACAACCGTAAGCGCTATGTTTGGAAAGGGGTCAACTAGTATTGTGCTCCTTGAAACAACCACACCGTCTTTTTCCAGAGCAGCCTGTATTTCTCCTGAGGTTACCTGTGGGTGTTTCTTTGTATCCCGAACAATTCTTCTGACAGTTGTGGCTGAAATCTTTCTTGGTCTACTTGACCTTGGCTTGGTATCAAGAGATCCTCGAATTTTCCACTTCTTAATAAGTGATTGAACAGTACTGACTGGCATTTTCAAGGCTTTGGATATCTTTTTATATCCTTTTCCATCTTTATAAAGTTCCATTACCTTGTTACGCAGGTCTTTTGACAGTTCTTTTCTGCTCCCCATGGCTCAGTATCTAGCCTGCTCAGTGCATCCACGTGAGAGATAACAAACTCATTGACTACGTGCTGAGTGACTCCAGCCAGGTCTCCTAAGCAACCAAATTGGCCCGGTTGCTAGGGAGGGTAGAGTCACATGGGGTAACCTCCTCGTGGTCGCTATAATGTGGTTTGTTCTCGGTGGGGCGCATGGTGAATTGAGCGTGGTAGATGGCGTGAAGCCTCCACACACGCTATGTCTCCGTGGCAACGCACTCAACAAGCCACGTGATAAGATGCGCGGGTTGACTGTCTCAGACGCGGAGGCAACTGGGATTCGTCCTCCGCCACCCGGACTGAAGCGAATCACTATGCGACCACGAGGACTTACAGCGCATTGGGAATTGGGCATTCCAAATTGGGAGAAAAAGGGGAAAAATCCCCCCCCCCCCCAAAAAAAAACTCATTGACTGTTTATACACAGACATTAATTGCAATTTAAAAAGCCACAGGTGTGGGAAATTAACCTTTAATTGCCATTTAAACCTGTGTGTGTCACCTTGTGTGTCTGTAACAAGGCAAAACATTCAAGGGTATGTCAACTTTTGATCAGCGCCATTTGGGGAATTTCTGTTATCATTATGATTTAAAAAGGAGCCAAACAACTATGTGATAATAAATGGCTTCATATGATCACTATCCTTAAATAAAAGACAGTTTTTTTTTTTGCATGATCAGTCATATTTTCAAAATCAATGGCAAAATTTCACTATTTCTGCCAGGGTATGCAAACTTTTGAGCACAACTGTGTGTGTGTGTGTGTGTATGTATGTATGTATGTATGTATGTGTGTGTGTATATATATATATATATATATATATATATATATATATATATATATATATATATATATATATATATACACACACACACACATAGGCAGCCAAAAGTTTGAAATAATGTACAGATTTTGCTCTTATGGAAAGAAATTGGTCCTTTTATTCACCAAAGGGGTATTCAACTGATCACAATGTATAGTCAGGACATTAATAACGTGAAAAATTACTATTACAATTTGAAAAATAATATGTTGTGAAAAAAATCGTGCCACAATGACAGCTTTGCAGATCCTTGGCATTCTAGCTGTCAGTTTGACTGTTAGATACTCAGGTGACATTTCACCCCACACTTCCTGTAGCACTTGCCATAGATGTGGCCGTCTTGTCAGGCACTTCTCACGCACATTACAGTCTAGCTGATCCCACAAAAGCTCAGTGGGGTTAAGATCCATAACACTTTTTTCCAATTATCTGTTGTTCATTGTCTGTGTTTCTTTGCACACTCTAACCTTTCTTTTTGTTTTTCTGTTTCAAAAGTGGCTTTTTCTTTGCAATTCTTCCCATAAGGCCTGCACTCCTGAGTCTTCTTTTTACTGTTGTACATGAAACTGGTGTTGAGCGGGTAGAATTCAATTAGGGATGGGCACGAGTACTTGGGTACTCGGACATGGCAGCAATGATCGATCATGAAAACAGTGAATGATAGTGATCACGCATGATGTGACTTTTCACTTATTTCGAAATCCAGTGACAATTACCTGACAACTAAACACAAACAAAGAGGGAGCTTATTTTTAATTTTGAGATTGATTACATTGTGGTTTTGAGGGGGACGTTGATTGTCAGAAACGTCTCATAGCAACCAAACTGATACAACACTAAAATGCTATCATTACAATAATCAAAAGAGAGTGTAATTGACCGTGTTTTGAACACCTGTCTCTGCAAAACGTTTGCTAAATGTTTTATTGTCATTTCATGTAAGAACTTTGACTCATTAATGGATATTATTTAATAAAAGTAAATGTTTGTCACTGACCATGAACCTTCCTGTCCTGCATGAAGTAACACACACCTGCATCTCGACGAAATGGGAGTTGAAGATTTCTGCACGAGTTTCCAAGTTAGATGTCCAGTATAAAGTGTCATTCCGTTGCACTTTACCCAGTTGAAAGGTGGAAATTCAGACTCTCCGAGTTGAATGGAATGCTTCATGAATCACAGCAACAACAATACAGAGCATTGTGGCTTTCCTCACAAGAGCGAACATTTGGGGACTCACACACACACCAGGCGCATGTGGCAGTGGACTCAACGTGCTGAAGCAACGCATATACAGCTGGCGAGTGTTTCAAACAGCTAGACAGAGCACAGCTAAATGGAACACAATGCAGCGTCTTCAAACTGAACTTCAATTTAACACGCATATTAAAAACGCAATGGTTATGGCGTCTCCTGTAATTTGAAAATAGATGGTTCAGACAGTCACTAAAAAAACTGGTGCATGCTTATTAAGATTACTACGGTAACCTGAAGGATGAACAGACAGATGTGCGTTGGGCACATTCTTTCAGAGTTGGACAGCGAATCTTCACGTAATGATAAAATATGATGCCATTATATTTTGAACATTTTGTACATTTTGTAACATATTATTTTATAACAGCCTATAATAATGAATAGACGATCCACTGGAACAACAAGGCACAATGCAGCAGCCATAGACGTTTGTCAGACATGTTATTATATATACAGTTATGAACATGTAATCGCCTCTCGAGTACTCGACAAGTACTCTAATCCGAGTACTCAAGTAGACAAAATGACCAAAATGCCCATCCCTAAGTTCAATGAAGCTGTCAGCTGAGGACATGTGAGGCATCTATTACTCAGACTAGAGACTCTGATGTACTTATCCTCTTGTTTAGTTGTACATCTGGCCTTCCACATCTCTTTCTGTCGTTGTTAGAGCCAGTTGTGCTTTGTCTTTGTAGACTGTAGTGTACAACTTTGTATGAAATCTTCATGTTTTTGGCAATTTCAAGCATTGTATAGCCTTCATTCCTCAAAACAATGATTGACTGATGAGTTTCTAGAGAAAGCTGTTTCTTTTTTGCCATTTTTGATCTAATATTGACCTTAAGACATGCCAGTCTATTGCTTACTGTGGCAACTCAAAAACAAACACAATGTTAAGCTTCATTTAACGAACCAAATAGCTTTCAACTGTGTTTGATATAATGGCAAGTGATTTTCTAGTACCAAATTAGCAATTTAGCATGATTACTCAAGGATAAGGTGTTGGAGTGATGGCTGCTGGAAATGGGGCCTGTCTAGATTTGATCAAAAATGACTTTTTTCAAATAGTGATGGTGCTGTTTTTTACATCAGTAATGTCCTGACTATACTTTGTGATCAGTTGAATGACACTTTGGTGAATTAAAGTACCAATTTCCTTCCGGAACAGCAAAATCTGTACATTATTCCAAACTTTTGACCGCCAGTGTATATGTACAGGAATGACTGTACTGCAAAAGACCCCACTGTCAGGCACCTGAAGTTTGCAAATTACACCACGGTCATCGGCCTCATCCGCAACGGTGACGAGTCTGCGTACAGATGGGAGGTTGATCAGCTGGCTGTCTGGTGTGGTCACAGCAACCTTGAGCTGAACTTGCTCAAAACAGTGGAGATGATAGTGAATTTCAGGAGAAATCCCCCCTGCACCCCCTCAGGCTCAGCAGAGGTTGTACTTCCTTCGCCAGCTGAGGAGGTTCAACCTGCCACTGGTGCTGCTGACTCAGTTTTACTTGGCCATCATCGAGTCTGTCCTGTGTACATCTATAACTGTCTGGTTTGGTTCAGCCACCAAATCAGACAGAAGGAAACTACAACGGACAGTCAGGACTGTTGAGTGGATTATTGGAAGACCTGTACGTCTCCAGAATGTGGAAATGTGCAGGTAGAATCACTCTGGACCCCACACACCCTGCCCACTCCCTCTTTGAACTGTTGCCTTCTGGTCGGCGCTACAGAGCACTGAGCGCCAGGACATTCAGGCACAAGAACAGTTTTTCTCTCAGGCCATTTTCCTCGTGTACGTGAGAACACTTGGCAATAAAGCTCATTCTGATATATATATATATATATATATATATATATACACACACACACACACACACAGGGTTGGGAGGGTTACTTTTGAAATGTATTCCATTACAGATTACAGAATACATGCTGTAAAATGTAATTTGTAACGTATTCCGTTAGATTACTCAATGTCAGTAACGCATTCTAAATACTTTGGATTACTTCTTCAGCACTGGTAGATTTTTTCACTTGTTTTGACTATAAAAACTCTGCCAGTACAGTAAGACAAAATACACGTTAAAAATACATTCTCTGAAAAACCGAAATATCTTATGCAGTGTTGTTTCTAAAACAAGATAAATCAAATTGATCTTGTTTTAAGGATTTTTAGATATTTTTAAAGGAAAACAATAAAAAAATTATTATCAAGAATATGATTTTTGCCCTAATATCAAAGGTCTTACTAGAAAAAAATAAATTATGATCCAACTTGAATTTTCTTGATAAAAAATATGATCGTGCCTGGTAATACGTGCATGTAAAATGGCTAGAAATAGCATTTTAAATTAGCATAAAGCTGACAATTTACACAAGGTTTATTTCCATTTCTTCTGCTCCAAACTTACTTCAACCTTACTTCTCTGTCTGCTCGTATGAATGTAACACATCATAAGAAAGTGTTTCACCACTGTTCAAATACACTTTGGATCGCATCATTTATATGTATAAATGTTTTCCATCTGAAAGGACTAAATATTAAATGAAACAAATGACAATAAAATGCAAACAAATCTCTTCAGTAATCAAAATACTTTTTGAATGTAACTGTATTCTAATTACCAATGATTTAAATTGAAACTGTAGTGGAATACAGTTACTAACATTTTGTATTTTAAATACATAATCCCGTTACATGTATTCCGTTACTCCCCAACCCTGTGTGTGTGTGTGCGTGTGTGTGTGTGTGTGTGTGTGTATATATATATATATATATATATATAATATATATATAAAATAAAAAATAATATTCAGATAATGAAACTTATTGTGGCAGACTAGTAATGCATTGATAAGACAATACAAAGAGTGCCTTTTAGAATCCAATGTATTGTTTATTTCCATATTATTGAACATAAGCCAATCATTGGCCTAGAGTACATTGGCTCACAGCAATCCATTTTGCATTTCATTTGTCAATCAGTCTAAGATTAATTATTAGGGCATTTCTAAGGATGCGTCAATGTACACCTGCGTCAGATGCTTTTGGAGCATCTCACTTTGGTTGTGTCGTATCATATACATACCGATTTTGGGTCGCTGTGTCAAGTAAAACGTAGTTTGAAACTTATAAAACACGTCTTGAGATCCCTGTGTTCTGATTTGCACTCCATCAAGCTGTTTTGAATGCAAGAACGCGTTCTCATCTTGTGGTGTCTGCTGTCTGTAAGTGTGGTTTGTTCTCTGTATAAGCTGCGCATTGCCTATACAGCTGAAGTTTCGCTTACTGCCCCCTGGAGAAAACAGGTGATACTTCAAGCATGAATTGCTCCGAAGGTATGAATAGTCCTTATTACGGTCCGGAGACATGATTAATTGCGTTCATTGTTTTAACGCATTGTTTTTTATAGAATTAATCGCACTGAATTAACGTGTTAAATCGACAGTCCTCAAAATTATATGAGAACAATTCGCAATAGAATTTTCACTAGTTACCCCACTGTATTTATGAAGAGCTTTCAAATCAGTCAAAATAAAGATTTTTTTTTTTTTTTTTTAAGTGTGGGCCCATTAAGCACAACCTTCACTTGAGATGTTCACTCAAACACCTAAAGAGAACACACACCTTTACTTTTCTCACTTTGCATTATTTTTCTCCTCAGGGTATCCCTCTGAAGTATGACAGCAGTACTGTAAACCCGCTGGCCATCAAGCACAATGTTAAATCTCTGATCACAAGCCCGGTGAAAATCCCCCACCCCACCATCGAGGCAGCTGAGCATGAGAGGGCCAAGTACGAGGATGTAAAGGCATCAGAGCGTGTCCGCCACACTTCTGTAGTAAACTCCACTTCTGTCCTGCGCACCACACATACCGAGGCGGGAAAATCCCAGCTTAGTCCAGGCATGTATGAGGACAGCAGTGCACGCAGAACTCCCACCTACACCAGTACCTCTATATCCAGAGGATCACCCCTACTGCGAGGACAAGAGGGTAAGAATGCCTCATGTCTTGTATTATCTCTCACCTATTCTCTCACTCTATTATTCACTGTCCCTACACAGTTTTATTGCTCTTATAAAAGTAAAGATCCTTTCGGTGTGTCCTCACCAGGTGCGATACAACAAGAAATGTTTCTGTCCACACTAAATGTGAAACTGCTGCGCAACATGACGTTATAGCAGCCAATCATATAGTTGATGCTGAATCTGTTTCATGGTGGGCGGGGCTACCCAGTGTAATGACTCAGAAATAGAAAGCAAGTGATTGCGAAAATGTCCTGTTGCCTGTTACTTGTCGCTTTTCACATTAAGTCACACTCATCACTTTTTTCACATTGGCCTCTTTCAAACAGGAAGTATAACGACAGGTAAACCAGCTTCTCATGAGAGAAAGAGTGCACTGACCCCAACCCAGAGGGACAGTGTTCCAGCTAAGTCGCCAGTATCCGGGGGTGACCCCCTTGGCTCTCACAGCCCGTTTGACCCCCACCACAGACCTGTGGTACCTGGCGAGGTGTACCGGACTCACCTGCCACCACACCTGGACCCCAGCCTTGCTTTTCACAGAGTCCTTGACCCAGGTAATTTGGGGCATTCGGTTATCTTTCCAGGATTAAGATTTAACCAGGGTCCGAATTATTGCAGGGTTTGGGGGTACTGTCATTATCACTTTATTATACATTTCCATTTAAAAAAATGTATCAAAGAAAATTCTTGAAGACAAAGAAAAGTTTTTTTATGAGAACTTCATGAGATTGCAGCTTGAAAATACCTATAGAAATTCCTTTTAAAAGTCTGTAAATCACATACTGGTTTTAACCTTATGCTGAAAGACATTACTTCATCAGACAAAGAGCAGGTGAGTGACTAACCTCTGCATAGGTTTGGAAAATTTGTGTATTATGAATTAGTTCTGTTTTGAAACCATGCTCTTCGTACAAACAGGTAATGTGCCATAAAACAGTTCCTGCGTCACACACTCAATGTATTTTGGTTTTCAGTAATGGCTCTCTCTTAAAAGCACTACTCCTATCTCATTAATAAACATCATGTTTTGGGTTTTTAACCTGGTCTCATGCATAAGAAATATGCATTTCCTGCTCGACTTTCCACTACTGTGGCGATTCCTCACTATTGACGTCAAGAACAGCTGTCTTTTGCCTTTTTACCGCTCATCCTCTGTTTTCCTCTTTATCCCTCAGCAGCATACATGTTTCCACGGCAACCATCACCAACCGGTTACCCCAACACTTACCAGCTGTACACCATGGAGAACACTCGTCAGACCATTCTAAACGATTACATCACCTCACAGCAGATGCAGGTCATTCCACGACCCGATGTTGCAAGAGGACTGTCACCACGTGAATCGTCCATTGCCATCCCCTACCCACCAGCTAGAGGTAAGGAGCATGAGTATCTTTGTGTGTGTGTGTGTGTGTGTGTGTGTGTGTGTGTGTCCATGGGAGTGAATGAAAGTGACTGAAGGAAGAATGTAGTCTATAGATATTGTGCTTGTGTGAACTAGTGGCAACCTTTTCCAGACCATCAGAAGCAAATGACCTTAAAGCAAATTCTGTTTTTCAATTCATCGAGTTCAAAACAAATGTTAAAACCAGGGGTGGGGCTGTTCCTTAGATGTTGTCTTCCGCTGTTACAATCCTAGACCTGTCTATTAAAGGGCCCACATTATTTTCTGGTAAATAAATTTGCTACATATGGTAACTTTGCACTACAAGTACAAACTTCAGGAACAAGGTAATCTATTAAAAGTTAATCTGGGTGTGCTCAGGAATGGTATCATTAGATAATTAATGATGGGACATTTCATTGGAAGAATGAAGATTGATCCCTGACCCTTAGCCGGTCCTAATATGAAAACATCCTTTCCACACTGCACCATATTGCACTATGTAGTTCTCCTTTTTAATAACTGACTAGTAATTTTAATTAAAGTATAAAACATACATATGTTAGCACGTTATGTTGTCAGGCTGGTCAGCTCTCAGCCCTAGCCTACTAATCCAGTTTTTTGTAATTGAACTGAACTCTTTTGATATCTTGACATATTATTGAGATCATTTATTCTAAATTCTTATTCTAGTCTGTTAGTATTAAATGTTTCCAGAAGGTGAGTAGAGGGCGTTGGCTTATTAAGTTGAAGCTGACTGGTTTGTGGTTGATCACCCTATGGCCCTTTGCTTCTGTCTGTAAAAGGAATAATTGATCTAGCCCAGATGCCACCTACCATCCTGTTACCTCACCCAGGGGGCACAGGTTCCCCCTCCCTGGACCGCATCACCTACATCCCTGGACCTCAGACCCCTTTCCCTCCTAGGGCATTCAACCCTGCTTCCATATCTCCAGGTGAGGATCCCACCCCACCCCTCCTCTCCTATCCAACACCTGAACTTCCCCTTCCAGTCCTGGTGGTGGTTTAGATCTCTTTAGATCTCACCCTTTGCTGCTGCTTTGAACTCAGTTTTGCTGTTTTAATAGAAATGCTTTCTCCCACCTAAAACTAACTGTAGGCGCTTTAAGGTTTATGTATGGTGCAAAGCAGTGTTTCCTGCAATGCTGTTCAGCAGTAGTGCTGCACTGCTAGGGTTGGAAACCAATAACTTTTTTTCTTTAATTACCTGAACCAAACAATTATCGTGTCTTTCGGTTGAATTAACAGTTCTTGAATGTGTTTTCTTCTTTTGATGCGGAAGGGACACTGTTTAAAAATACTCAGCACTTACAGCACTTACCCCCTGAACAAAGCACTCCTATCAGCCGGTTCTTTTTAGTGAATGAAAAAAGTACTGAACTGTAAGTAATTTGTTTTATTTCCAACTCGACATGAACCAATAATTGCTACTGTGTTATGTCAAATTAAGGCTTGTAAGACTTACATCAGAGTAATTACTGGATGGTTTGTTGATATGACGATGTGTAGTTAGATACACATGAGTTTTGTTGTAATTAGTGATATTTTATGAAAATTAATTATTACAATATTTTAAATTAATAAAATATACTAAACTTTTGCAAGAATCTGTTCTGTTAGGTAACAGGCTGATGAGGGCAGTAAATCCAGTAAGAACTGCATTTCTTCAAAATATTTATTTTAATCAAAAGTACCTAATGGAACCGTTAATGAACCAGTATCTTAAAGGGGATTTGTAACAGGAATCAAAATAACACAAAGACGATGCATATTTCTGTTGCTTTGCCTTCACTGGCTGCATGCAAAAACAAAGACAGAGCAACTAGTGCAGTCTAATTTAAGAATGAATAATTTATTAGCTGTTTTTTTACTGAATACATCAAAAAGACTCCATTCAAAAGTTATCCAATTGATTCATCTGCCAAACCTAACAAGCTTCCCTGCGGTAAAATCCAGATTGTTTAGGAAACATGGACGCAGTGTTGAAATAATTAAAGCTGCAATGCAGGATTGCCTAAAAATATTTGGCACAGGCTTTAGTCATTCATAGACCTGTGTTCCATAAACTGTGCATGAGAAACTCTGGCTTGTAGTTTAAGATTAATATGTAGGATATTACTCAATATCTGAAATATTAGCATTGAAGAGCAAAATCCCCCAATTGCCTCAAGTCAGATTTAGCTACCTCCCCTGCTGCCCTTCCCTGGGAATCCTGCATGCACCTGCCCTGTACGTGCATCTGAAGCAAGCAGAGTGCTGTTTCACTATGCAGTTAGGGTGAAGGCAAATTTTGGCCTGGGGTTAGTATTCTCTATTTGGTAGTTTGTCTTCGGAGTGCAGGTGGTCTGGAGGTGAGTAGATCTATGGATAGCTGGTCTGAAGGTCAATTCACACCGAGAGCGACAAGAAAAAGCAAAGTGAATCTCAAAATCGAAAACTATTTACACAGAGAACAAAACGATAATGCACTGGGCTGAATGAAAAGGAACATTTGCTTGATGCATGGTTTCAATTTCGAGTCTAATTTGCATCTAATATGCTCTATGTGTGAATATGCTCTACAAACTGTTTTATGTCTCCTTTAATCTCAGTCTGTGTCTCAGTGTTACAGAAAACATCAGTACAAAGAAATCAGTACATCAACATCAGTAATTACATGAATGGTCTTCTTACACAGTTTGAATCTTGCACAGGAGTGTGGACAGTACATACAAATAATTGCATTATTAGATATAACCTTAGTTTAATATTTTGCATGGTCTTGTGTAATGGAACCTCAAATAATTCTTCATCTTGCTGTTGAGAACCTGTTAAAATGTATCAGCGAGCATGCCATTGTGAATGGAGTAAAACGAGTTTGTCACAACAAAATTTATTCATATTAAGGTCCGTCTTTAATCATTTCATATCACTGCCAGTTACTGTTTAATGGATGTGGTATCCCGAATCTAATTGCTGCTCCTAACAGCAACAAAACTTTCCCCGTAACATCACTGTTTGTGTTTTTGTGCTTGTCTTCCCCCCTCACAGGACATCCTGCACATCATGCCACTGCAGCAATTGTGGAGAGGGAACGAGAGAGTCAGAGAGAGAAGGAACGAGAGAGGGAGAGGGAAAGGGCAGAAAGAGAGCAGAGAGAGCGAGAGCGTGCATCTGTAGAATATATCCGTGGAGGTAAGACTCACTGACACACAAATGTCAGAATTGTGAATTTCAGACTGAGAAGTCAATTCTGCACAATCTTATGTGCTAAGGAGGAAGTGTCATTGTTTATGTCTTAGGTCCTGAGCAGCCTGGCCGTCCATGCAGCCGTAGTTTCTTGCGTTCCCCCTCACCCTCAGTGAGATCACAGGAGGGTGTCCTCCAGCAGCGCCCTAGCATATTCCAGGGCACTAGCAAGAGCGTTATTACCCCTCTCATGTGAGTAATGCACTATTTTTGACATCATAAATGAGTTCATTAACCCTCATGTTCTCTTTGGGATCTGATATCATACAATTTATTGAATATTCATTGAATTTGGTCAGTTTTAATCTGACTAAAATTACATAATTTAAATTAACAAAAAATATTTTGAGTAATGATAATGTGCAAAATAAAATAAAAAAACTTGTCAAACTAACAGACCAAACTTAAATCATATATTCAAACATTTAGAAAAATGTATAAACATTTAATAATTTAAACATGTATCGAACATATCAAAGATATATACTGAAGTATAAGTTACTGAAGTAAGAATTATGTATTAGTTAAGAAGTGAGTTACTGTATTCTGAATTCTTTATGCTTTAGGGTATTGCATTAGCGTTTTTATGGAAACAGCATGTTCACAACGCAAGTTACGAATTTTGACTAGCATGTAACCTAATTCAAGTTCACCTGTTAACCCGTTTATAAAGTGGTTAATTTTGCCAGTGTTTAGCTCTTTCGGGTTACGCAGCTGAAGTGGGGAAACATCCAACATACTAGATTATTGGATTAGATGAGTCAATTATTTCTAGATGTTTCTTCTTCTAAAAAGATGTTTCTCTAGATATTTCCTCTTCTGTTTGGGCACTGTTAATATCTCACATTGTTTTTTCTCATCATATTTTCATCGAGTATATTGTTATTCAAATGTAATTATCGCCATGTTGTGTCTTTTTCGTCTTGTATACGTTATTGTTAACGAAATCTAAAAAACCTTCAATTAAAATTTTCACTCCATTTTGTGGGTCATAAAACATATTTAGCATTGAATTATTTAGGTTTTATCTTCATGATTTTTCTTAATCTTATGTGAAGTGATTGTTTACAATTTCCACTTGATAACTTGCCTCAAATATCCTCCATTAAAAATGTTACATTACTCATGAAACTCATGTTACTCTCAGAGACCCAAGATTTAAAACATGGATTAATGCATTGAATTTTCACATGCTACGATTCTCTGATTGTTGTGCACACTGTAACAGTACAATCCTGCAAGTTTTTTACTTGGATTTATTTTATTCAATTTTTCTACAATATGTTTTTCAGTATGAGTTAACTGACCCCGAATAGAAGTGACATTACTATATTAGATTACAATCAGCTTTATAAAAATAGTGCATGGCAATTTTGTGGTAAAACAGTAGGTCATAAGAAATGATTTGATATTATTATGATTTTTACACACACAGCATTGGGGTCTCTGGTACCCCAAACAAAGAACGTAAAGTGAATTTCAATACAATATGATGGTTTAATAAAACTCATAATGTGCATGTTCACATCCATGGGTTGCATTTTGTTTACATACTCTTAAAATTATATTTTTGTGTAGATGTTTTTTTTTTTTTTTTTTATCTGGTTGTTTATATTTTTGAATTTGTTTAGCTGTAGTAAAGTTCATACTGATTTCGTTGTCCAGGCAAATGCCGTCGCAAGTAACTGCAGCTCAAGCCAACTCCCGATACAACAATGCAGCTGATGCTCTCGCTGCCTTAGTGGACGCTGCTGCCTCTGCCCCGCAGATGGATGTTGTAAAAGTCAAGGAGGGCAAGCACAGTAGCAGTGGCTCCCATGATGATGACATGCTGACGTCATCACGCCGGGCAACGCAGGAGTCACAGGACATGGAACGCCGTTCAATGCAGTCACAATATGGGGACGTGTCACTGCCTGGTGGGAAGCCTTCCCATACTGTGTATGCAGAGGGGGGAGGAGGTGCAGGAAGCAAAGAGCAAAAACGCATAGAGGAGGAGCTGCGCACACATGGGAAGACCACCATGACTGCTGCAAACTTCATCGATGTCATTATCAAACGGCAGATTGCTCCAGATAAGGACTCTCGTGAGAGAGTCTCTCAGAGCTCGGACTCCTCCAGCAGCAGTGAGTGTCATCTCATACACAATATTATGATTCATCATCAGGGCTTGGCAGTATAGTTAAAGATGATATTCGATACAGATCTCTATACTAATGTATGTGCCCTTAAATGGCTTAACATTTATTTTGTATTTTTTAAAGGAACTACAGTTTTAACCAAACAGCTATTGTTGCTGCATAGATTCAAAATGTAAAAAAATAAAAATTATAATAAAGGCGTGTTTTGAACTAAATGAATACAAGGAGTAAAGATAAACAGTAATATATATATGTATATATGTATATATATATATATATATATATATATATATATGTGTGTGTGTGTGTGTGTGTAATTTTTTTTTACCAAAACCTTTTAATATAAGAATAATGACACACACTGACTTCTGTGAGCTTTTTTTGAGTGATAACTCAAATTAGTAATTGAATTGAGTTTTAAGTCAAATGTTTATTAATTTATTCATTGAAACAAATTTTGAACTGATTCATGGAATCAAAAAGTATTCAAACATCTCTTAACACACTCAGGAATGGTCACAAGACTAGTCTAATGAAACACTCTTTTGTAGAGTTAGTGGCCAAAGAAAATGTGCATTAAATGCTAAAAGGAAAGAAAGACGAGTCTGACCATAGGTAGTATTTGCGAACTGGCAAAAAGTTGGTCACAGTAGCACACAAGCTAAATCTGCACTAGCTGCATCTGTGTGCAAACATCCTTATATTCTGCCCAGATGGTACAGGAAAGTAAGCAGACAGTGCTGTTAGAAATATACAAGACTTTGAGATGTACGTCACACATTAACAGAAGCCCTAATGAGATGACTAATGTCATTGAGGCCATGAGACTAATAGTACAAAGCACAACCAGTGACCCAGCTGGAACTTACACTGATAACAATGGAAAAATCCCTGACCCAACCTGTTGACAGTGTAATTCCATTATGGAGATCTTAACACAGGAGTGAAAATCGCTTTCTTTCCAAAGTGACGTACTTTGAAGGGTAGGGGTGGGTTGATGTTTCGATAGCTGTTTTTACTTGTTCTCAATGCCACAGCTAAACTTGAAATGATATGAAACATGCTTTTTTAAAGATTACTTTGGTGATTTTTATATATATATATATATATATATATATATATATATATATATATATATATATATATATATAATTTATTTATATATTTATTTATTTAAAAAAATAGATTATAAGTAAGCCATTTGTAGGTTGATATCATGAGTGTAAACATTATGGCAATGTGATGCTTTCAGCATTACACTGTTTGAGCATCCTCGACTAGCCTGACATAACAACATTGGCTCAACCAGTGATCTGTTCAACAAAGGGCAGTCGGGAGAGCATTTAAGAGAAAATAGTTTGAAAGCAGTCAATGTTTTTGCAGTTCCATTTCGTGAAGATATTAACAAATTATTCAATTATAACAATTGCATATAACCTTCAACTTCCAAATGGTGGCTCTTGACAGTTGTCTTATCGACTAGTTTTGATGGTGGTGGTGCTACAGCAGCAATGCTACTTCTAACCATAGTTAATGGGTATGCAAGAAGCAGGGAAATGTGTTAAACGTGTTGGTCAAATATTATGTAATGAACAAACCAATCATTATGCTTTGCCTATCTACATGTCCTCCAGTGTCATCCAGTCGTTATGAGCCTCAGGGTGGAATTGAGGTGATTAGTCCAGCCAACTCTCCAGCACAGAGAGAAGAGAAGAATGAGGGACCTTTCCCATCAGAAAAGAGCTCTCAGCCAGCTTCAGGTGTGGCAACAAACACCTGAACAATCCACAGCCAGTAACATGAACATCTGTTATCATAATTGAACCTTCATGCCATCCCAGATGTGACTTTATTCTGTTGAACTCAAATTAGATTAAAAAAAAATGAAGAAGAATATTTCAGCTCTGTAAGTCCTTACAATGCAAGTGAATGGTGAACAAAACTTTGAAGCTCCAAAAAACACATAAAGGCAGCATAAAAGTAAGCCATACAACTCCAGTGGTATAATCCATGTCTTCTGAAGCGATATGATAGATGTGGATGAGAAACAGATAAATATTTAAGTATTTTTTTTTTTTTACTATAAATTCTCCTCCCTGCCCAGTAGGTGGCAATATGCACGAATAATGCAAATTGCCAAAAACAAAAGAAGTGAAAGTGGAGATTTAAAGTAAAAAGAGTACTAAATTATTGATATTACTTTTATGCTACTTTTATATGCTTTTTTTTGAGCTTCAAAGTTCTGGCCATCATTCACTTGCATTGTACTGACCTACAGAGCTGAAATATTCTTCTAAAAATTTTATTTTGTGTTAATCTGAAGAAAGTCATACATTTGGGTTGGCATGAGGGTGAGTAAATGATGAGAGGATTTCTACTTTTGGGTGAACTATCCCTTTAAGAAATATATCAGGTTCCCGCGGATCCTTAAAGTCTGAAAATGTCTCAAATTCAGTTTTCCAAAAATGTAGGTCATAAAAATCTTAAATATTCAACATAAGTCTTAATATTTATTTAAAGAATTCTTAAATTTGGGGCGGAAAGACAGGAATCGTGATATGACCTAATGTGATTATCAGACTTCATAACAATACTATTTAATTAAATAAATGCATGTGCTGCGTCCTTCAAAATGAAAACGCAGCACTGTTGTATTTTCTCCAAGCACACGTGGGCTGTTTTCAGCTGTTGCAGACCAGTTCGCAATCATTAAGCAATATCGGAAATTTATGACAAACTATCACTAAAGCTCATCTGTTGAGGATTATGTAGTGTTGATGAAATATGACAATGTTTACTTTTAATTGTTTATATTGTAATACATTGTAGATTATTGTAGGAATGCACATTTTATATCCCTTATTTATTTGAATGAGCAGCTGGAAGCAGTGAAGCACAAACATTTCAAAATAAGAGTCCCCGGTGTATTTCAAAGCCTTTAAAGTTAGAAATTCCACTCTATAAATCAAATCCAACCCTGTTTTACTGATAAGCAATGTTAAGGCCATGTTGAATGTGTGCCCATGCCTGTTTAGGGAAGAGTCTGTGATACATGATTTATTTTGAGATTGTGTTGGTTTTGGTATGGGGATACTGTATTAATTTTATTTGTTCAGGTCTTGAAAAAGGTCTTAAAGTCTCAAATTTGATTTAAAAACTGCAGCAACCCTATACAAAGTATTCCTTGCAAGTAACATATGTGTTCGGTTCCTTTTCTTTTTTCTTTAAATCCTTAAACCAGTAATCACGAACAACTGGACAAGTCATGGAAAGGTTATAGAAGTTCGTTGGTCAAGATTTGTGAACCCTATATTATATTAGTCCAAAAGGTAGTTTGTTTGACCTCTTTTTCTTGTGTCCTGTAGGTGGAATGAGGTTTGATGTAAGACGGTACAGGCACTCAGGAGATTCAGGTTTGTCCCAGCAGCCTCCCTCCTCACAAGCAGACAGCTATGCGCCCGTCCCAAAAACACACCGCATCATGACCCTCGCTGACCACATTTCGGTAATTCACACTCACATTCACCCTAATACTATCTAATTTCTCAATTCACACCTGCTTAATTTATCTCTCTTTCTCTCTCTTGTAGCATATCATTACACAGGACTTTGCCAAGAGCCAGGATATTCCCCCATCATCCTCTTCATCATCTTCCTCACTCTCCTCCACATTCCAGAGCTCTGGTGTGGGAGGTGTAGGTCGGGTTAAACTCCCTAACCGCTATAGCCCAGAAAAGCCAGCAGCACCTACTACACACCACCAGAGACCACCAAGCAGAGTATCTCCTGAGAACTCATCTGATAAACAGCGAGCCAGGTACACTTGGACACAAACACTCACTCTACATGCACACGGCCAAACATTTCACCTGGTGAATTCCAATGAGACATTTGACCAGATACACACACAAGCCTTTCATAGAATTGTTGTATATCGATGTGCCGTATTTTTGTATGTACACACCCAACCAGCCACACTATATGGCCAAATATATGTGGACAGCCCCTTCTATGTAATAGGTTTGGCTAGGCCCCTTAATTCTAGTGAAGATGCATCTTAATCCTACAGCATACAAAGGCATTCTAGAGAATTGTGTGCTTCCAACTTTGTAGCAACAGTTTGGTGAGGGCCCTTTTCTGTTAAAGCATGACAATGTCCCTGTGCACAAAGTGAGGTCCATAAAAAGTAATTTTACTGAGTCAGGTGTTAAAGAACTATACTGGCCTACGCATAATCTCTTACATCAGGAGCAAATGGTAAACTGAATGGGATTAATACATTACCAACAAACTACATGAATTTAATTGTGCTTGGAAAAAGATGCGTTTTTTACTGCAGTAATCGCTGGGACCGGATTATTTACTCCCGCTTCTGAATGGTACACTCCAGGCTTACACATCCTTTTTTAATAAAATAATTATGTATAACTAACAAATAAAGCCTGGATCTGAATTCCTCTGAACACCTTTCGGATGAATTTTAACGCCAACTGCGAGCCAGACCCCATTGGCCAACATCAATGATGACCTCACTGATGCTTGTTTCTGAATGGAAGCAAATCCATGTTGCCATGTTCCATCATCTAATGAAAAGCCTTCCCAGAATAGCAGAAGCTGTTATGAAGGACCAGCGTCCTATCAGTGAGCATGTTTACATGGACACCAATAAGTTGAGAACTACCAAAAATCAGCTTATTCTAAAAATCTGACAATACAAGAAAACATTGTTTTCATGAAATTTTACATTTTATTCTCTGCTTTTGAAGTCAAAATGTAAACAGGCATGCGCATGACACTTGTGCACATTGGATAAGCTGGTAAGAGCCCCAGTAACAGTGGTTACATGCAATGCAAAATCGCGAAATCTTTTTTTGCCTCAATAAAGGAAAGCTGTGTACATGACCACACACATTGTCAGTTTATTAAGCATAATTGGTGCATGTAAACTCGCTCAGTGGTTTTCAGATTAAAAGCTCGAAAACTATGGCGTTTGCGTGTCCACATACTTTTGGTCATATAGTGTATTATTTGCTGTGTTGTCTATGTTGAGAACACAAGGAACTTGAGTATTCCATTAAAATCCTCATTTGAGAACCTTTGGTCAAGTACACAAATCCTTGCAAAATGCATTCATACATTTTGCACACTGAGAATGATGCCCCAGAGGCAGTGCCTTATCAGACACTCTCTTTCTATCTCAGACCAGGCAGGTCTCCTGATCGTGGACGAGGACTGGAGAGCTATGAGCCCATCTCTCCCCCTCAGGGTTACTCTGGGTTGGATAAACAGGAGGCCAGTGTGCTACAGAGTCAGAGACGAGAGCAGGACCTCCCTGAACAGAGGTAAAAACTCATTGTCTCTGTGTACTCATGTGAATGACCCTTTTTCTTTGGACATATCTGACTTTCTTGGTTTTAATGTTTCACTTTAAAATTTAATAATTTTGCTGCTTGTATTTAGTGTGGGCACTGCTAGCATGTGTCAGAGTGCTTTCAAATACATTTTCTGGCATTAGATCAGGACCATCCATCCAAACCTAGAATACATTGACATGCTCCTAATTTAATTTAATTCTGGATCTAATTCCAATTCCACTTACAATTCAGGTTCCTTAACGATTTTGAGGAAGGAAGACTTGAATTCAAGACCGTTCTTATGCCTTTGACTAAATAATTCAAAATAACCAGCTTGTCAGAGTCATTCATTTGTGAATCAGACTACACTGGTCACTCTGTATTTTTGTTGCATGCGACCAGCAAGGACAATGCAAAAGAAAGAAACTGTCTATTTATTGTCTTTGTATTATTTTGCAGTGCACCGTCATTCTCATAACATTCACTACAGACTGCAAGCTCACAATTTAACTAAAACATTTCTTTTGCTGTGGCACTGTAGATTCATGGGCTGCACGATATATTGAATTTATTGAAATATCGCAAATGTACATAACACAATATGTATATAGCAAGAGCTTTTGATAAGGTAATGATAGGCGCATTGGCGTTGACTCGAATGGTGGAGCATGTCACAATTTGTATATGTAGCTGTAACCGGTGCTATCCTGTGCTTTCACTCTGCATTGTGTGTGCAGGTAATAATGAGACCAGACGCCAGTACACAAACTTAAACTTGGCCTGTTTATTGGCCGCTGTGGTCTGTGTGGATATATCAAATGATGGGTTTCAATTAACTGATTGCCCCGAGAAATCATTTCTGTCAGTCTCAATTTCAGCGCAGACTGACAACAAGCATGTTAAACCAAAGCTAAAAGTTTGTCTATGGAAAGCAGTTCTGGGTGGTGGGGGCTCTGATGTTCTACGCACTCCGATGACATCTGCATAGGATTTATCGTATTGCATATTGCATTTTTCAACAACTTATCACATATCGTATTTTTCCTCCATATTGTGCAGCCCTAGTAGATTAGCAGCACATCTCCACCACTCATTAGCAGTGCAGGAAACACTATCAAAATATGAAATTCAGGATTTATTATTTATAACACCATCGTTTCTCGATTCCTAACCCTATCACACATTCTGATATTTTACCTTTCTCTTTAGGACTGACTCTCGCTCTCCAGGCAGTGGCAGTTACCTGCCTGCATTCTTCACCAAACTGGAGAGCACATCTCCTATGGTTATGTCCAAAAAGCAGGAGATCTTCCGCAAAGCAGAAGTCGGTGAGTTACAGACCACATCCCATTTCCCCAGAGCCTCATAACTGAGTGTATATGCTACTTACATTCATGCTGTTGAAATGGATTAAAGTTCACTGCTCTGATATGCTGATGCTTTTTATTCAGACATTTATTATCTGATTACCACCATTATACGTCATTGGTGCTCTTTTTTTAACAGGTAATGCTCAGCCAGGCACAGAGATCTTCAATCTTCCAGCAGTAACAACCTCAAGTGAGTACATAAAGACTATCCGTAATCATTAAATACAGAACAGGGGCAAAATGAGTAGGCAGTGTCTAACCTTTTGGGCAAAAGCTATTTTCACTAACTCCGCCCACTATTGCTCAACAATTTACACTTAAAACAAATAGAATATATCTCTATTTATACTTTGCGTGAATAGCATCTACCACTATTTATGGTTGATGTAAATAGCATCTACCTTCTATTACAACTAGGCCCTGATTTGCTTGTGCAATCTATGAAATTGCGTGTGCACATTGTGGGTGATTTATGTAGAACAATTGCACAAATAACCATACATTTTATTTGATCAAGTGCAGGAAAGGGCATGTTTTTATAAATGGCATTTAAATTAAGCTTATTTATTTATATGATTATATTAAAACTTCATAAACCCCTGCTATTTAGCAATAAGTTGTAAGAGCAGTTAATCAGAATACCTGTACTTCTCTTGAAATGTTTCAGTATGATTGCGGAGCAGAAGATGAAATCATTTAATTTCATAATTTACAAAGAAGAAAATACTGTTTTATTTATATGTTAAGCCATCGCACTACATGCAGTGTTTCAACCGTTAAAATCAGTTTAAACATTGAAATAGGACATAATTTTGATATAAATTGTTAGTTGTTTTATTTATTTATTTTTTTATTTTTATTTTTTATAAGTTATACCAGTTATGTTATCAGTAATGATTTCATGTTCTAAAATTATCAGCTAAATAAAAAAATTTTCATGTCACATTAATGCCTATCAACAATCCTGCAGCATTGGGTGTACAATACTGGTTGTTAGTCTCTATTTTGCCACAGTGGTGGTAATATGGTACATAGCTTGCATCAGATTAATACCTGCCTTTCAGTCATATTAATTTCCTCTCACAGTAATGGCCAAAGTATACTTTGGGTGTCCGAGTGGCAGATCGCTCCGCGCACAGTATGTGAAACACAAATTGCGTCAGCACAGCTGCGCGGCTTGCCGCCTAGATTTTCTTTACCTGTGCACGCGGTCCTCGGCTGTGCACGTCGCTGACGCATGCACCTACTATTGACTACTGAAAGAGTATCACAAAGAAGTTATAGTGTGCATGCGTCAAACACATTCGTATTCGATCGCGGTAAGAAGAGTATACTCACAAAGGCAACACGGTCAACTAAGTATACCTGGGTCTTTACCGTTTCTAAAATGATTTTTAAACGTGATAAATAACTTTGCAGGTGCAATTCCAATGCGTTTGCATCAACACCACCCTTTATTGTATGTATGTTGGAGGCACACCTCTAAACTGGATATTCATTTAGGTAAATGCGCAAATATTGCCAAGATGTGTTATTTTTCGCATTTGAAAGACTCTATATTCAGAAGACTAAGTTAGTAGATCAGCTTGGACAGTTTTTGTGTGCTATCAAGTTTGCAAATGTTTTTATATATGCAAACTGTTACTAAATCTGGGCCTTAGTGTAAATAGCATCTTCCATTCCTTTACACTGTAAATAGCCACTGTCAAATATGTAAGAATGCATGATTTCTTTAGGAAACTGACATGCCATTTGTATCATATTTTTTAATGTGCATAACTTGATACAAGCTTTAAATGTTTTCCTTTTGCTCTTCATTATTTTTCTTAGATTTTTCCAATTTGTGTTTGTTTGTCTGTGTTATCCTGTACAGACAGTGTAAACACCAGAAACCACTCGTTTAGTGATCCAGCCAGTAATCTGGGTCTGGAGGATATCATCAGGAAGGCTCTGATGGGAAACATGGAGGAGAGACAGGAGGACCAGCAGCAGCAAGCCCAGCAAACAGGAAACACCTCAGGCAGCATGAGCAGTATTTCAGAAGGCCGACAGGAGGCCAGTCCTTCCCCTAACACAGGTGCATACTTTAAACACACATCTACAGACATGTTTTATCTAAAAAAAGGAAAAACATACATGTTCCGTCTCCTGCTTGTGTCTCTGAGAACAAACATTTCAACAAATGTGCATGCTGGCCGCTTCAGAACTGCCATGCTGCTTGCCATTCAGAGTCTTAGGCTGCATCCGATATCCATACTTTCCTACTGTATAGTATGAAAAAAACAGTATGCCAATGGAGTAGTATGTCCGAATCCTCAGTATTTTTAAAACATTAAGCGATAAATACCAGATTGACCTACTATTTCCAGCAAGATTGTGAAGTACGGAACACTTTACTATCACATAATGCAACGGAAGGTAAAGAAACGTCACGTTAAAAATGCTGGATTTAAAAAAACGTTGGAGAACCTCGATTCAGGCGGCTCTTTTCAACTGTAGATGCTATACAGTAGGTAGTCAGCCAGAATGAACCTTACTTTTGCGGGTACCCTGCGGCAACATAGAAGTCACATGTGAAACTCATTCACAAAATTGCCACCAGGAGGTGCAAAGGGACAGGTTTTTTTTGCACCTTTGTTAGTCAGAATGACATAGGCTAGAATAGTGACATTGGGATTTCTAAAAGAAGATCAAACAATGCAATAAATTAACTATAACATTAAAGTTATAGCATTGTAATGATTAACATAAAAAGGTGCAAGACTGTTTTAGGTTATAAGTGCTACTGTGACATTAATTTCCTAATGTGTGTCGGGAGTGTGCATCAAACATAAAAAATCAACACAGGAGTTATTCACATTTATAAAGGAACCAGACACATTCCTGTTCAGTCATATAAGCTGCAGTTTATTTGTCATGACAGTCATTGCTTCAACTAACAATGTCCATTAAGGCTTTGAGTACAAAAGCACGCAAATTTAGAGAAATATTGAAGAATTCTCATGTTTGTTTTACATTTCTTCAAAGAAATTTCTTCAAAAATGTTTGTTTTACACCAAAATGAAACACTATATTTTTTTTATCGGCATGACAGCACACTTTAATAAGAAGAAATAAGTTCAGCTTTTAAGATTTAAAATAACATTAAAGTGAGTAGTTATTTCTTAATTTGATGGGGATTTATTTTTGTATTTTTACTATTTTTTTTGTCGTTAAAGAGTGCCAGAATATTTATTTAGTATTATTTAAGCAACTCAAGAGCAAACATTAAATATATGACTGATTTGTTTTTGATCTGCATGGCAGGAAACTTGTAATAAATAATATTTACCTTAAAACAACATACTTTGATGAACTCGTTTTAGAATAATTTACACTACCATTCAAAAGTTTAGGGTCACTTACTCATTCTTTATTTTTTATTTTTTTCACATTTTAGAATAATTGTAAAATCATCAAAACTATGGAATAACATAAATGGAACTATGGGAATTATGTTGTGACTAAAAAAATCCAAAATAAATCAAAACTGTGTTTATATTTTAGCATCTTCAAAGTAGTCACCCTTTGCCTAGAATTTGCAGAAATGTACTCTTGACATTTTCTCAACCAACTTCTTGAGGTATCATCCTGGGATGCTTTTTAAACAGTATTGAAGGAGTTCCCATCTATGTTGGGCACTTATTGGCTGCTTTTCTTTATTATTTGGTCCAAGTCATCCATTTCAAAAATGTTATTTTTTTTAAATAAAATTTTAGTTTTGTAATTAAATTAAAATATTGGCACAATTATATTTTTGTCTACAAAACTAATTTCAAACATTTAAGCATACGCCTTCAGATCAAAATATTTTAAGATCATGAGAAAGATTTCAGGCAAGTGACCCCAAACTTTTGAACGGTAGTGTAAGTACTTTTGAATCCACAAATTAGATTGCTTTTGTTTATATATGTGTGACGGGGAGGAGGGCATGGCAGGGCCGTGAAGATGCATGCCTGGCGCTGAGTTGCCCCAGTCAGTGAGACAGAGAGATAAGGAGGAGCCGGAGATGCCAGAGAGAGAGAGAGAGAGAGAGAGAGAGAGACACATGTCGACACACACACACATCTGTGTGTCTCTGTCTCTTTCTCTGGCATCTCTGACTCCTCATCTCTCTGTCTCACTGACTGGGGCAACTCAGCGCCAGCCATGCATCTTCATGGCCCGGCCATGCCCTCCTCCTCACAATATGAAATGTATAATTTTTTCAGAAAAGAAGACATATTTTCTCTTAATAGACTAGCATTTTGGCTGTGTACTCACAGAACGACGCAAAACACCAACTCAGAATTATAAATGAAAACTACTGCGTTGGCCGCAGAAGTGTAAATTGGCCTTTTAAAACTAGACCTCCACTGAAAATCACTCTGAACATTTAAATATGACTCAGGACCAGACTAAATCTGTCTGTAAACCCAAATTGTAACTTTCTCAGTCTTTCATCCACCTCAGCAGGAAAGCAGAAGCTTCAGAGCAAAGCTAGCAGCAGGAAATCCAAGTCTCCTAACCCAGGCCAGGCATACTCTGCTGGAGAGCGGCCATCTTCTGTGTCCTCTGTTCATTCGGAGGGTGATTACCACAGACAGGCTCCCTCTTGGGCTTGGGAGGACCGGCCATCCTCTACAGGTGAGCTACTTGATCCTTTGCTTAACTAGGGATTGTTTGGTAAAAATGCCTTTATTAGTGCAAGATTATTTGATTCTGAAACATCACAATTCCTCCCTGTCCCCAGGATCTATGCAGTTCCCATATAACCCCCTGACAATGCGCATGCTGAGTAGTACCCCTCCCACCTCAATGGCCTGCTCATCTCCCTCCATGCAGTCCCAGCAGCAGTCACAGGGTGGTGCCGCCGGCCCTGTGGCCCCAACACGCGCATGGGAGAGAGAGCCACCACTATTGTCGGAGCAGTATGAAACCCTCTCGGACAGTGATGACTGAGGCAGTGACCAGATTCCCTCTCTTAAACAGAGGGACTCTACAAGCATCCACCCCCACTTCTGTTCACCATCTCCCTTCTTTCTCTGTCTTTATGAATCCCACTAACTGCCACTCAAGAGTGAGATTCAACTGGTGAGGAGGATGTACATTTGGTGCTGCTTTTGTGCCCACTGGTGGTCAGAGAGCATTGCAGAGTGTGGCTGGTTTGATCTGATAACAGCTGGAGAAGCTTTGATTTATGGCCTGTTTGGAGAGGAGAACATGAAGAAATCCAAAAACGAATGTAAATGTGGAAAGATAAAAGGATGTAGATCTCATAAGGAAGCGTATTTGCTGAAAATTTGTTTCTGTAAAGAAATATATATATTTTTTTTTTTTTTTTTTTTGTCTTTTAAAAAAGAAAAAAAAATCCATTTATGTAAATAGAATAACTTTTTTGCAGTGTTTTTCCTTTAACTAAATTTTCTGCATTTTAACTGTTGCTTTTTCAATTTAACCCAGTTGGGTGAATAGAACACCGCATCGTGGACATTTTTGTGGTCAGTCACGTAAAGAGCATTGAGCTTCCCAGATCTGAAAATAGCGGTCTAATCAAAACGAAACGCAATGAAAACTTTGCTGCAATGCCAATTACTGCCCTGTTACTTAAGGGAAGAATTCACAATCATTCATCAACTGTTTGTAAGCGGACAAGACAAAATGAAAGTAAAGACGATATCAGCTTTTTCTGTTGTTATGATGATGCAAATGTCACTGGTGTAGGAGCTGTCTGATTCAGTCAAACATCTCACATAAGATGAATGTTTCTTCAGTGTTTTTTCTTTTCTCACCTTTATTTGTGCTCTGTTTTGCCTTTGTTCAGGAGTTCAGCAATGGCCTGTTGCAAAACAGTTCAGAGTGTATGGGCTTATGATCGAATGTTTAAGGTCCCCCATCGTACCCCAATAACCCCTTTGCATTTTGAGGAGGAATATGTTTGTGTGGGGGAATATACTTGTAAATCCTTCTTTACAAATCATAAAGGAGTACGTATAACGTGTATATCCTATCAAAAAAATGATATGTCCTAGACCACAAAACAAAAATGCAAAGAAAAAAAGAGGAAGTACCAAACTTGATACATCTCTGCACTATTGTTGTACATTTTTTTTCCTTTGTAGTTTTTGAGAAACTTAAAATCATACTACCTGTAATCTAAGTTATTCAATGTAATGCAAAGGTCTGAAATGCTTTCAGATATATTCCTGTTTCAGTCTCATACTCCATTGGCATTGGCAGTTTTAGACTTTGTTCTAATCTTCTTGCTGTTTTTCTAACTTGGATTATAGCGTATAGAATCGGTACCATTGTCTCGGTTGCTGCCGAGTAGTGGCGGCGCTCATTTAGAGATGGAAATATCTCGGTGCCTGAATAAGTGAATAAGCTCAATTTTAGTTACCTGTAGAAATAAAGTAAAATGTGATGAAAGCTAATGAGCACTATTTGAGGTCCCTGATATCTGAAGGCATCTCCTTTTCCCGTTTCATGTGCTTTTGCTTTGTTCAAGTAACACCACCTGTCCGCTCTTTATTTTAATTTGATAGTTTGATTTTCTTTGGATGTTTAAAACAACAATGTTGAGCTCATTATTGAATTCTTTTTTTTTTTTTCAATGATTTTCAGCATCTATATTCATCCTGTTTTTTAATGGGATGTCATGTGTTTACAGTGGTGTTGACAAAAAATGGTGAAACTTGAATCTTAAGAAAATTAAATTTGCTCATAATGTTAGTCTATTTTTCAGTCTAGCTTTGCAGGGGTCACTTTTTTCTTGTCTGTTCAAATTGAACCTTGAAAGAAGTAGTGTCCCCAGATGTTGAAACCCAATGTTTGTGTCACTTTGTCTCCTAAGTAGTGGATAACAAATGTGCTGACCAATCAATAAAGTAGAACAGCTCCACCTCTCTGAAACAAACAGTAGTGTATCACCTGTATCTTCTGCTTTTTTCCATCACTAGCAAAAAATAAATAAAATGTGAAACAGGAAATTTCTTGCTGCGTAAAGCAAATATCTGGTAAAGGTCAAACATACCCTGCTTGTAGTGGTCTCAATTGCCTACTGTAGGTCATACAGAGATAACATCCCTTTTCATTCTTGACCTTGTTTAAACTATACTGTAACTAATTACTTTCTAATAGGTTAGCAAGAAGTTTCAATGATGATGATTATCCATTATTAACTATTAAAATCCACTGTAGCCAGTGCTGGGTGTAATCTGATTACAAATTAATTAGTTACTTTTGTAGTCAAAGTAGTGCAGTGCATTACCTTTTAAATTATTGTAATCATTACAGTTACTGACTTTCAAAGTTAATGACTTTTAAGTACGTTACATTTTTCTAAAATAATATTATGTACAAGCCATTTTAAGCCTGTTGATACGCACGTCTGTTTGTGTTTCTGTGACAGCTGAAGGAACATTGAAGTGGAAAAAGGAGGAAATATAGGCATTATTTTAAATCGTTGGGCCTCATTCATGAAACTTTTGTAAATATATGAGTAAAGTGCATAAAATTAACCTTCCCAAAAACTTTCCGCCGGATTCACAAACGCTTCGTACTCCTCAGATTTGTTAGTAAAACGTGTGTATGTTCGTGAATTCCAAACATTCATAAAGATGAGGGCTGTGTACGTTCATTTACAATTATTATAATCCACACCCATGAAAACGCCATATAAGGAAGGCACTAGACTTGCTATGCAGAACAGTAGAAGGAGGATGTATACCATCATTAACCTTCTCTGGTTCAGTTCACAGCAAATCGCCAGCATCATCTATGAAACATTTTGGGTAAATCATGATGGTAACAGTACTATACTTGCAACTGGAAGAATCTTCAGAGAAATTAATAGAATGCCTGAAGATCTTTGATCGAAACGATTTGCAAGCTATATATGATTGTGCCGCCGATGTGTTTATTTGAGTTTAACAGCATTAGCATTGACCATACGTTATCAACTGAGCGCGTTTTACCGATGCCTATACTAAATTATAAAACCTAATTTATAGAGCTCATATCAAATAAAAAAACTGTCTAACTAGTCACGTTAGAAGGCATTAATTTTTTCGAGAAAATCAAGCACTTCTGCTGGAAAAACAATAAGCAGAGTTAGGAAAAAAATTATACTTTGAAAAAATGTATTCAAGCAGTAAAGAAATGTTTCTAAATGAGTAGAGGCTGTGGTTTAAAAAGAAAACAAAGCTTTTTTCTTTTTTTACTCATTTGTTATTTTTTTTAATACATTTTTTTCATTACTTATTTAATTTCACTTCTATCAAAACATGTCAGTTTGTCTGAAAGAACATGTTCGGATGTCTTACGCACAATTTACACGTGGTCGTGAGCAGGTTTTAGAAAGTAACTTCAAAGCAAATTAATTTGTAATGCAAGTACTTTCCCCATTAAGTCATGGGGAAAGTAATTTGATTACAATATTAGAGAAGTAATTAGTGATTTGTAGTGGATTACTATTTCTGAGTAACTTACTCCAAACTAACTGTAGCTACTAAAAACAGAAGTTGCTGCAGCACTAGTTGGCAGCAGATCTATTAAGATTTCTAATTATTACTTGAGCTTCAGCTGCTCCATTACCAATTCAAGTCTTTTTGCTTACAGCACAAGTATTGGCTGCTCAAACAAGATGATTGGCTCCAATTTTATAGAGTAGCTGATGAAGCATAAGTGGTGTACATGTTAATTGAAAAATCAAATGTTGAGTAACAAAACAATTACAAAACAAGCAGTCAGTTACTGAAATCACACAAAAAGTTACTTATACTGAGCTGCTACTTTTGAATTTGCGGACAAGGTGTTAGCATTATCAGGAAGTGATACGCATAGCAGATTCTCATTTTGTTGCTCTTGAACTCCATGTACATCTACTGCAGCTTTAGTGACTAGACCAGAACATGATGTTTGGACTGAATTTATCTGCTGTGTGGATGCTTTGGTGCTGCTGTCTTGTGCATGTCAGAGGTTAGTTCCTTGAATGCCTGAGTAGGAGTGATATAATTTGTTTATTAACTGAACTATTGTTACCTTTATTGGACCCTTTAAAAGTGTGACTTGTCTATTATTCATAATTTCAAATCTTTCCCACAGGGCATGGTGTGTGTCAAAATAACTTAATTACAAGAATCAATTTAACCACAGAGCTGCAGTCTGAAATTCTGACTCAGCCCATTGTAATGTGATTCAAACTCAACACAGACAAAGTGATCATTCTGTTGTGGTCTAGAATGGGTCAGCAAGGCCTTAAAGTGAATGTTTTGTAAACTGAAGAACATGACTGAATGTTAGTCATATTGTCTCTATTCTTTCAGGTCAAACAGCTGATGAAATAACCTATACATCAGTTGTCTACAGGTTACTGCCATGAAAGGTACATTTATAATTGATGTTGCAAGAGTGCCATATAAACTCAGTGACCACCACATATTAGGTACTCCTTTCTTATACACCCTGTCTGGCACCAACAATCATCCCACGGTCACTGCAAGTCACTTATATCACATTTCTTCACCATTCTGATTTTTGGTTTGTCCGCATGCTTTTATGAATAGAGTTGCCAGCTGTTGATTAGCTGTTTTGATATTTGCATTAACAAGCAGTATACAAGTATAACAAATAAAGTGGCCACAGAGTGTAGATTTTCTGAGTGTAAGATGATAACATCATCAACTGCTCCATTAATTTCTCAGACAATTCAGCTTAGAGTATTATATGCTACTATCAAGAAAGACTCAATATGAAAAACGTAATCAGTTTACCAAAAAAAAAAAAAACACAGAAAAAGCAGTTTATGATTGAACCTCAAAATCATAACCTTGGTTTGTTTTTCCTGATCTGCAGCTTTCTCTTGGTATCCTCCTTGCCAAGCTTAATCTCTAGAGTTTAATATAACCAAAGTAAAACAAATGCTGAGTCAGACAGTAGGAGAGCAGTGCATATTATCGTAATTGAATGCAATAATTTACACTTGCAAAGTTTGATGTTGCTAAAGAAATCATCTTAAGTCTTGCCAAATTTGATACATAATAAAAACAGTTTGTGTGTAATGTGCTTCAGGCTACATCTGAAAAAGGCATCTTTAATTGCAGACCTTATTTGTATTTTATTTCAAGCAAACATACAGGAGACATGAAATAAGCTGGCAGTCAGGTTTCATGCATGTGCACACAGATATTATCCTGATCATAGGTGTATTACGGACCAGTGGTGCCAGTGCCCAGGGGCCCTTGACTACCAGGGGCCTGGGTGGGGCTGGGCTGTAAGGTCTCACAGCCTATCAACTTTGAAAAGAAATGTTTAATATATGCTTGAATATGTGGGCCCCACAGCTTATACAAGGCCCCCTCAACAGGGCCCTGTGACTATGAGGGCCCCAGCCCTGTTATAGGACCCTTTTGCATTACTTAACCCTATGATGCGTATCATATTGATACATGACTTTCTAAAGCCTCTACATCAACAACATGATCAAAACTTTGCTGAAACCCCTGTTGTATACTGCCTCCGGGTGAAAGTTTCCATACTCTTGAAGACCTTGTAATATAATTTCCTAAATGGCTACCTTCATATTGTGATGCACTCATCTTTTTGATGTGAAATCTTTGTTGATTTTGATAAAGTAAAATTAACAATAATGTTTATATTGTTACTGATACCTCAAAATTTGTATTTATTGAACTGAAGCAACATGTGCTTACTTAAAATGTCATTATTTGATAGAAAAATAATTGTAAATAGTATTAGAGTATTATTTCATATATTAGGCTTTATAGGATTAAGCTTTATGCTTTGTATGAAAAGTGCTGTCGAACAAAAATTGTTATTGTACTATTCATTGCTATAATTCATGTTTGCCCTACATTACAAAAAAATAACTTGGCTTAAGTGGTTATGAAAAAGAAGATATTTTATTTTGTGTGGTACAAAAGTACTTATTAAACTAGATATGTAAAGTTTGTTGAGACAAACTGTAATGTTGGTTTGACAAAACCTTGTCTGAAAATGTAAAATACTTTTAAATGCTTGAAGTTAGAAAGTTTTACAGGTCTTACAGGAAGACAAAGTAAGAAGCATTTTAAAGCAGATTATAGGGCTTGTAAAGTTTTGACAGTTTAGTTTGAAATCATGAACATGTAATGTAGTCTAGGAGATTTTGGCATAAGGAAGAATGATAATTGTAGCCAAGCTGTAGGGACCTGTAGTAGACCTTTCAGCCCGTCAAAGCTCTTACAATGGAGAGTAAAGTCTTTGAAGGAAATAGGGTGTAGGGATGATCACTTCTGAATGGAACGCACCCCATCATTCAGATGAGTTAGAAAAGATATAGCAGCGCGAGCCAGAACTGTCTGAACTCTTTGCCAAGTTTCACCAAACCCATGCGTAGATGCTGTAGTAGCCTATTTGTTAAATTCTTCAAATTTAAAGTGTTTGATGAAGTTAAATATTTCATAATGTATTATTGCCCTTTAAATATATGCATGTTTACACATTTATTACACATTTTGTTACATGATTGTTTTTTGTTTTTTTGTATGCATAATTTGTAGTATTTACATTTTTACATTATGTATAACAAACGTTAAAATGGTACCTTCTCTTTAAGAAAAGTTGCTGTTCAGCAAATGTGTTTCGGTTGAGTGGTTTCTTTACCACAGCCATGCTGTGTGTTTGAAAATTTACTGCATGGATCTCAACTTTAAAAGATAATTGGACCGGAGGGGGGCCCTAAAAGAAAATTGGCCCTGGGGCCCATGCTAGTCATAATCCACCCCTGATCCTGATTATACAAAAGGATGAGATGTGGGGTGTCAGTATAAAATCATCACTGATCAATTTACTTTTTAAAAACATGTTTATTGTCATATTGTGCATGATTCATCAATTCACATTATGCTCAAGAAAAGCATGTTTGTCTTCATAATCTTTTATCAAAATATAATAGCTTGCTTCGCCTCTGAAACGACTTTCCTTCATGGCTGAAATCATTTCTGAACTCCCCTCCAACCACCTGGCTTCATTCAAAATGGAATGGAATACCCACTTTTCATAATCCAATTAATTCCCGATGGGTAAAATCAAGTCAAGGCTTGTCAAGCCATATTTTTTATTTATCTTTTCTTGTTTAATATGCTGTTTCACTTGAAAATAGATCACACCATGAAAATAAAATGGGTTTGAATGGCATGGCATGTTGATTTTAAAGATACAGTTGCAAAAAAATGGCCTTTTTCTTTTTTTTTTTTTTTTTTTTTCAGAGAGGGTGAAAAAAGTTTAAGAAAAACTACATCCTGAGTATCTTTGGTGCTTTAATAACATGATGTAAGTGTACCTCAGGGGACAACAATTGAATCATAAAAATGTAGATGAAAATGTATACAGTATATAGGTCCCTTAAAATTGTCCATAGAAGTTCCATCACAGGTGTACATAGTTTTCTTTTTAACATTTTTCTGCCACAAAAAGTGTTTTAAAAAATCATATTTGAAGACCACAAGCTCTATTGCTGTTCATAAGGCTCAATAGCTTATCAGAACATGCAGTATGGCCTTTCAAGAGATTAATCTCTGTAAATAATTTATGGGAATCTTTCACATCATGTACCTTAGTCACACAATGCTAACTTTAATGTAAATAAGTCCAGTATCAGCTTAAAAAGCCAGAATTCTAGCCTACAGAGACATTTGTTTTATTCTGCTGACACTTTTTTTTTTTTTTTTTTTTTTTAAAGTTGTTTTAACTTTTTTATATTTTAACCTGGATTTTGCCATGAATTGCAAAAGAAGCAGGCATGGCACAAAAAAAAAAAAAAAAAAAAAATATAAAAACCAACAATCAATAAGCCATAAATTACTATAAACATGGATGAGTCCACAATATATATACATACAGTAACTCACAGATGCCAAGTCTTGCAAGGTTTAGGTGTAAGTAAATCTGTGGGTAACATCAACTCAACCAACAAGATGCACAAGCTGCAAACTAAGGTGATGCTGCCATGTTACTTTGCATCATTTTACCCTCCTCAGATCGCTCTACTGTACTGCAGCACACTAATATGACAGTAAAAGAAACCTGGAGGAGAATCTTGAAAAACAAAAGCAGATTATTTTAAGTGTTTCTGTACTTTATTAAAAAATTCTCAAGGCACCATTTTATATGATGCTTTTAAAGGATTGTTTTTTATATATATATATATATATATATATATATATATATATATATATATATATATATATATATATATATATATATAATTTTAAAGATTTCTCTGTGTTTGTTTTGTGTGAGAAACCAAAGACAAATTTCCACAGCTGTGGACAATAAAGTAAGGTTTAGTTGTGACTGATTGCATATCTAGTTGGCTTAATAAAAGTTCTGTTAAAACTTCATTTGAGTTGTGGTAACAATACTATTATGTGGGCTCAAATAGAAATACATAAATTTTTGCATTTATGCATTTGGCAAAAGCTTTTATTTATGTACACTCAAGATATCAATTAGTAGGCTATGTGTTTTCTTGGCAATAATATATGACATTGACATTTCTAGTGCTGTGCTCTGTACTGTCATGTCAGTTTTGCTGAGAGGTTTTTAAACGGCCCCACTGTTCATTTGGCTTCACCAAGAATTAATCTGTAAAAAAAAGATTTTTGTGCTGATTTAAAGAGGTCATTTTAACACAGTAATCAAAATGAATGGAATATCTATAGTAAAGTGTCAAAAATGATCGAGAAAAGCATTTCTTTATTTCATAAATTATAAATAAATTACATTTTTAGTGTTGTTTTTGTGGTAGCCGAGACAGACAGGAGGCTGTTTGTGGTGATGTACCTAAAGTGTTATGTTTTTAGTGGTTTGCTTCCTTTCACGTCTTCACACTTGTATAAAAAAAACAAGTAAATGATGCAACAGTAATATGGTGCTCAAAACTACTCAATGCTCCTGTTGTTCTGGACCCACAATAGTATATATATATCATTTGTATTTATGAATCTAATTAAATCTTCACCAAAGGAAATCTTAAAGTCTGATGACTAAACACACTCCGTCTACTTACTGATATTATCCACATAAAAAAAAAAAAAAAAAGGCTCTGTAAAAATGAAAAGATGAGGCATCATTTGGAGGTCTTCAGATGCCACACTGGTGGAATCTTTGAAGATTCAAAGGAGCCTCAGATATTCCATTTACATAATCAAGAAATGTCTATATACACTGATGAGCCAAAACTGTAGGAACTAAGAGTAATTTTTTAGAGAGCAGAAAGGGTGTCTGGAGGTTCTCCAGTGGGTTCTGCCGGAGTGGCAGCTGAGAAATCCTAAATGGTGCCTCAAGTAACTTTTCATTTTTACATTGTCTACAGTAACCCATTAACAATTTTAATCTAATATCGGTCTTTACATTTGAAGACTATTTGAGTTTACTCACCCTGATAACAAAAACTAAAATTTCATGGATGTCTTCCCATTTTTGTAAATTATGTTTTGAACTTCAAATGTACCTCATTATCTTTTTATTAATGAATAACCAATTTTTAAACCAATTGTTCATTTGCAATAATCATTGTGATTTTTCAGAGTAGCTGATGCCTTTGTGCCTTCTGTTTTCAGCATTTTCAGGAAGTGACATGCATAAATTCTCACCTTGCTGCACTTGAACTCAATGCACATCTACTGCAGCTTTAGTAACTAGATCAGAAAATGATAATGCTGTTTGGACTGAATTTCTCTTTGGTGTGCATGCTGTGGGGTTGCTGTCATGTCAGAGGTAAATGAATATATTTTTTGAATGCCTGAATAGGAATGGACCATTTAGGTTTATTAGCTGTACTGTTAGCCTACTTTTATATCACCTTCATTGCACCCTTAAAAGTGTGACTTGTCTATTATTCATAATTTCAAATCTTTCCCACAGGGCATGGTGTGTGTCAAAATAACTTAATAACAAGAATCAATTTAACCACAGAGCTGCAGTCTGAAATTCTGCTTCCATGTTACTCTGAACCAGCCCTCTTTGGATCAAACATGACTGCAAATGTAAGTGTTGAGTGGACTCACATTAGTACACCAGTTGACTTTATCGTAGAGATCAAAGTAAGTGGTGAAGTGTTGTTCTGGAATCACAGAGGAAAAAGAATTAAGGCATTCCCTGATTTCGCCGGCTCTGGAAACTTCTCCATCCTCATTCGTGATGTGCAGCGGTCTGATCTTGGTCTCTACCGCTGTGAACTGTTCAGAGAGTTCAACTGTTCTCTGGGATATAAGGACACACAACTCAGTGAGTATTTGAATTAACTACTTAAATGGACATTAAGAGGAAATCAATGTCTTTTAGTTTGTATAATATGCTAAAAAGCATGAGACATGCTATTTTAACAGTGTCATGACATGGGTGAATTTAAAGTGGCTTATATCGCATAATCTAAATGTTATTTTTAAAGCAATTAACTTTCACTGCAGTTGAATGTATTTTCTTGATCAGGTCTCACTGCTATTGAGTTCTCATTGTTGAATAACTGGCAGCTCATGTTGGCAGCATCAGGAGGAGTTCTGCTTCTCTGTGTGTTCATAGGATGTGGTTACTATACATGGACAAAAAGTAAGTCTGATCACTACACTATGAAACCTGATGCACACTTTTCAAACAAAACATTTCATTAAAAAGCATCCACTAAAAATGGTACTTGTTGATTAGAAGTGATTTTAAAAAAGAGAAGATACAACTAGTTCTGAGAACATTTATAATTTGTTTGCAGATGATTCTTGGTTTGATATTTTGTTTTCTAATGCAAAGAAATTCATGCATTTGGCTTTAGTCTCCAAATATTTAATTCTCAGTATGTATTCTTACACAGAATCAACACTGCACTACAGTGGCGGCATCCTTGTTTATAATGCAATTGGAACATTTTATTTTTGCATTATTCTGAGATAGATAAAAACTCCAATGTGTGCTGATTGAAAGTAATTCTAAACAAGTCTGATATATAAAAAAAATTACCAAGTCCATCTTAATAAAAAGTCTGATCACTACACTATGAAACCTGATGACTCCGAAATAATTGTATTGAAAAATACACAACATAACAATGAAAAACCATTTCATTCGGACCTTATATACACTGTTTAAATCAAAATTAAATGCTTTAAAGACATAATTAACACCAAAGGTCAGCTATACATGCTGGTTTAAAGTGCTTTTAAATGAGTATGATTAATACATATTTGTTCAAGTCTCTCTTAAATGTTTTTTGAGAAACCCATTAAACAAAGTGGCATTTATTAGCACAATAATATTTTTCAAGCAAGATATACAAAGTACTTGGACACTTTAGTATTGTCAAACTTAGTGGAACATGTCAATAGTAACAGTGATGAACAATTCCTGTGTGATCTCAGGGTAATTGGCTAGTTATTTTTCTTTCATTTCTAGCATGGAGTATATGTCCAAATATTTTGGAGGCCACTGTACAAAGATTTTCAATATGAAAAACAATTTTCTTTCAGGAAAAACAGTCTATGCATCAGTTGACCATAATTCACCCGATTGCCATGACAATGAAGGTGAATCTGTTTTGCTCAGTTTATTTCACTCTATTTCAATGCATTTCATACTCAAATAAACTGATAACCGCTCTGGTCCAGAATGAGACTGGATAGTCTTAAAAAGTGAATGTTTGTGGAGTAATTGAATAATCTGGAGAACATGACTGAGCCCTGGGCACAAGGCTTTATTTAATTATTATATTATTAAAATCTTATAATTGTAAATAACACAATATTCTCTGTTCTTTTAGGACAAGCAGGTGATGAAATAACATATGGGTCAGTTGCCTATAAGCCACACAACTGCATTGACAGCAATGGTAATGGAAGATATTACAAGACTTCCCTTTTTTCTTTTTTAACTTTATTTTAAGCCATAGAAATATGTTGTCAGCATTACAAAAATAATTTTGAATAGCCTTCAAAATTTAAATTTTAACTTGCATTGATAATAACAATTTTCTGTTATTTCAGGACAAAGAGTTGATGAAGTAACATATGCATCAGTTGCCCATAAGCCACGCAACTGCACTGAAAGCAATGGTAATTTTGCACAAGGAAGATTTTACTTTATTATAAGTCTCAGAAATATGTCCTCAGCATTACACAACATTTTTTGAATGGCCTTAAAATGAAATGTTAATTGCTTTCCTTGTACATCAAATGTTTTACACAGTCTCTCTATTTTATAAGTCATTTATCTCATGATCTTTTTCTTTCTCACCAGTTCTTGAGGGTAATGATTTTATAAACAGCTCCACCACAGCGTCAGACCATGTCAAGTGAATCTAACAAGAGTAGAAGAAATGCTCCATTAGACAGTTCTATAAAAGTAGTGCAACTTTATTTTCACAAACTGAAAATTTGTCTATAGAGATGTCAAAAACCACTGTAGCTTGTCACATTTGGCCCCTTATTTATTCTAATTTTAAAGCTAATGGAGTCACATCCAGATAAAGTTTGTGCATCATATATATCTGTTTTCTCTTTATCTGTTATCTCTGTTTAAAGTCACACTGTTTGCTTAGCTGCATTGAGCATGAGGCCTTGTGCTGAGCATGAATAGGTGTGAAACTGATCTGAACAACTTTATCACCTAAACCACTGAAGTCTTTGCACCAGACCCCATACAAACAGACAGGGCCGCAGGTGCAGTAATTGGGTGGAATAAAACAAGTGCAACAGCAGTAACTCTCATCCTGTTTGCCATATTGATTGTTAATGTATGGACATTACAAATTAAAGTTGGTATAGAAATTAAATAATTACAGAAATGAATGTAAAGGTACTTTAGACCAGTATCCATGAACTTACTAAAAGTGACTGTTTTTGTGTCACATTGTAGCCTAAATGTTTAGTTTTGTAAGTCTAGTGTGAAAATGTTTCTCAGCTCTGTTGTCTTGCTTCATAACTTTAATTTCTGTGAACAAAAACCAAGATGTAAGAAGGCAGCAAAACAATATTATAAATATATCCACATGAGCTGGATATCTGCCATGTGTGTACAAGTAAACTTTCATTTAAAGCACCTGTAGGGAAAGGCATCTCAACAATGTTTAAAACTTTAAAAATGCCCATAAAAATTCCATCACATATTATTATAATTTATACTAGCATAGGAAGTGCACACATTACACTCAACAGCCCTAAAAAAATAAAAAATAAATTAAAAAAAATCATACTAAACATGATCCTGATACTGTAGGTATGACAGTTTAGTAAACATGAAGCTCACCAGGCAAAACAGTTTACTATAGCTTACAGTATTATTATTTATTAAAACATTTTATTATTATTTTTGTGCCCCAAATTACACGTTCAATTGAAACATGGCACTTGCAAGGTTTCTTACCCAGTTAAACTGCAATATACTGTAGTTAAATTTGGCAGATGGCAGCATGTTGTACTGTATCCACACTACTTCAGTAATCGTGACTGAAAGGGGCTACCTTTTGCATCTTAAAAAAATAAAAATCACAATTCCCATTTTTTTAAATAAGTTAAATGAATAAATAAACACCTCATTAAAAGCAGCAATCTTGACAAAGGAAATGTAGTTGGGAATAATATTGTTTACTTGGTCATTTAACTGTTTACTTGGTCATTTAAAAGTTTTAGGGCCTGGGTAGTTGTATTGACGCTGACTACCACCCCTGGAGCCATGAGTTCGAATCCAGGGTGTGCTGAGTGACCCCAGCCAGGTCTCCTAAGCAACCAAATTGGCCCGGTTGCTAGGGAGGGTAGAGTCACATGGGGTAACCTCCTCATGGTCGCGATTAGTGGTTCTCGCTCTCAATGGGGTGCGTGGTAAGTTGTGAATGGATCACGGAGAGTAGCATGAGCCTCCACATGCTGGGAGTCTCCGCGGTGTCATGCACAGCGAGCCACGTGCTAAGATTCGTGGATTGACTGTCTCAGAAGTGGAGGCAACTGAGACTTGTCCTCCGCCACCTGGATTGAGGTGAGTAACTGTGCCACCACGAGAATTTGCTAAGTAGTGGGAACTGAGCATTCCAAATTGGGAGAAAAAGGGAGAAAAAATTTAAAATAAATAAAAACAATTCTGAAGCTGTGATTCGGGCATAGGGGCAGTGTCTGTCACCAACAAGTGCATTCATCAACCATTTCTGTTTAGCACCTACAATTTTAGGTTGTAGGCAGGTTTAAACATACTGAATTGTGATTTTTTTTTTTTTATTATTTTATTTTATTTTTAAGATTCCAGCTTTGGGGAAAAAAAAAAAAAAAAAACAGGAATAGAAAATATGAGCCTAGGGTCAGTCTAGACTAGAAATATCAGATAATAAATGACATGTTAAAGGACTTCTCACTTGAACTGGCTTATTTCAGCACAACTGATTTCCCATAATTTTCCCCGTCCCCTGTAGTAAGGTCTTTCTGTTCAATTCTTACAAAGCGTGACACCAATTAAATTTTTTTTTATTACGTTTGCAACTTGATTTGCGCTTTCATAAATCTTACTCTGTGCATGCACATTTTTCTATCATGCTTGTAAATTCATTTACGCTTTTACAAATCTTACTCTGCGCATGCAAATCATTTAGGCACTTTTTACATTCATAGGCAATCCACTCCATAAAGGGCGTAGATTTGGCTTGAACACTGGGTATAAATAATGAGGGGGTTGTACTTGCCCGGAATCTACACCTCTGCATTCCATGTAGTATAAAACAGATACTATGACTCAAGCTTTCATTTCATGTGACAGTACATAATTTTAAACATATTTGCCAAAGAATTGTCCTTGTATAAGGTAAAATTAACTTTTCATCATTCTGACAATCTCAAAAAGGATATATAGCCTACTTCCTGCTGTATAGATACTCCCTTAACACAGCTTATGTTCTCATCTGTTATCACTCAAGAGGTTTGACAGGATTAAGGGAGTGCATATTTGTGTTATGGGTTGGAAATGAGCACATGTTCTGATATCATCTGTTGTCAGGACTTAAATCTAACTGCAATGTCACCAGCATAAAAAGCTAGTTCTGTACTAGAGTACCACACTCAAATTAAAGTTTGGTGTCAGTTAGAGAAGGATGGCTAGTTTGAATATTATCTATTGGAGTACATTCACACATTTGGCAGATGCTTTTATCCAAAGTTACTTACAGTATAATGCATTCAATGAATACATTGGTGTGTTTCCTGGGAATCAAACTTATGACCTTGGCATTGCTTGACTGTATCATCATGACCAGAGTATAATGGTACAGTCAAGCAATGCCAAGGTCATAAGTATAATGCAACTTTCTCCAAAATCTTTTGATATCAACACATGTATTTCTTTGGTTTGCAGTGAACCAAAACAAAAAGGCAAAAGAAAATATTTAATATTAACTTTTTATTTTATTAAATTTTTAAGACAAAACAACATGTTCAAAGCACATATCAAATAAAACAAGTAAATACAAAAAATACAAAGCAATATAAATGACACAAAACATTTTAAGTATAGTAAAGAAAAAACAATCATTTTACATTATATTTACAAATACAATACAAAACAAAGAAAATATTAATTTTAGCTTATTGCATATACTGTTCCAGTTCTCTCAGATTTGAAGGGTGTCTTCTTCCAGACTGTTGTTTCAACATTTCTCCACTGGTACAGAAACAGTATATAGATAGATAGATTGACGCTGGGTTCCACATTGTACTCCAAAATTTCTTGGTAATCTCCTGATGTCATCATGCCTTTCATAAATTCAAGGCACCCTGTGCTATTGTCAGCAAGGCAGCCCCCAAACATCAACAGCTTTTCTTCTCTAAGGGAGTCAACATTTTTGGTCATTACTGTATCTAAAAAAAGATATATATTTTATTTTTTACCATGATTAGTTTTACAGTTTTACCTTTACTATACCAAGCATTACTACTACATGGCTAAGTGTAAATTTGGTTTCCATCAGAAATTATGTTGTTCGGTCCAGACATGAACAGGTGTAATCAGAATAAATGTATAAAGTAGACATGATCTCGTTTATTATTCTTAAGGGCCAGTTTTGAATTAGATGAGGGAAAACAGATAAGCAGTTCTGAGAAGTGATATCTTTAAGTGGTGGATAACTAGTTCCAGACATGAATATATGTGTACTGTAAGTCAACTGATACTATCTAGGCAAATATATCAGGCAAACAAAATAATTAAAACACCTTTCTGTTTGTACTGTCACATTGATCAAACAATCAATTTAAACAGGGAAGCTGGGCAAACAGCTTTTACCTTAAGTCAAGTGACTGTCGTCAAGTTTCTATAGGAATAATGTGTCATAGTACACAAAGACACCACCAAATATTGTAGATATTAAATGCTAAAATCTCATTACATATCATTGCACAACACATAAACTGCATAGATTAACAGCATAATCAAACAGAAATTATTAATACACAGTGAACTCAGATAAGTGTTTAGACATGACCGGAAATTTCATTACCAGAAATATTTGGAAAAATTCCCTGCTGCTAAAGGAGGAGCCACCAACAACTAGGTTCATAAGTGTTCTCCAACAAAGATGTTGAATGTTCAGTGCACACAAAATTTGTGTTTGTTGCCTGTAAAGGGAGGAGAAGTACATAGTGGTATGTTTATATTTTAATCCATATACACACATATTTAGCCATTTGAATCCCTCCCTCCTCTAAGTATATTTGTTCTCAAAATTCACAAATATGATTTTTAATTGTTATTTCTTCTCCATTCTCATATTTGCTTTAGCAGGGATGCAGAACAGTGTTTATAGAATATTGTTTATAGACTTAAATTCACACACATTTCAATGTACCTTAATAATAAGATCCTGTTTCTGGAAATATATTCATGCTTTGAATATAAGGGGGGGGGGGGGGGGGTCCTAGCTGTACTATATAAGTCCTCCTTTCATTTAAAAAAAAATTGTTCAAAAGAGAACTGGCCTCCAGGTATGTATATATCATTGCCTTAAAATTATTATTATTATAAAATTATTATACAATTATAATTTTGTTCATCCCCATTAACTGCATTTAAAGTTACATTCACCAGGAATTAAAAGTTATTATTCCTCTTTTACAGTCATGGAGACACAGTCTTTACTTCTCTGCCTGGCAGTGTTAACAGTAACTGGTAAGATTAATTGCATATAAAAAAAAATAATAATAATAATTATAGTGCTAGACCTCTATTAATTGCAATAATATTATTTGTTACTATTTAAACTTTTACTGCTTTTTGCTTACATCTTTTTAAATGTAAGTTTTAGGCTTGAGATTACTTAAAATACATATCATATGGTCAATAAATAACTATATATACTGTAAATTACATAAAGGCAGTAAATATTGTCTGGTGGATTTATGTCTTTAAAGTAATAGTTCACCCTCACAGCCTCAGGTACCATTATCTATCATTGTATGGAAAAAGATGCAATGAAAGTGAATGGTGACTGAGGCTAAGATTTTGCCTAACATCTGGGAAAAAACATCTGGGTTTGGAGCAACGTGAATGATGACATTCATTTTCATTGCATTTCATTTTCATTTTTGGGTGAATTATTACAATGTAAAAATTGAAGTACAAAAAAAAAAAAATAGTAAAAATGCTTGATATAGGTGAGCTAATGATCTCACTTGGTGCATCAATGATACAAACTTATTTCATTGTCAGTATAGAATTGTATAGAGTATAGTCAGTTTAGAACAGACATCTAAAGTTAGAAATTGGCTATGAGAAAAAAGTAGTGCTAATATTGTGTTTTTTTCTCACTACAGCCATAAGGGGATGTCCTATAGGGCGTGAATTTATAACTGCTTTTATGACAAATTACCAATATGGCAAAGCCAGTCCGACCCTCTCCATTACAGCACAGAATTCCCCAGCAACTGTGATTGTGGAGATTAAGGGTCTAGCTTATAATGAAAAGGTGACCATAGCACAAGGTGAGACCAAACGGATTACCCTCCCATCAACCACTGAGATTGAAGGTGATGGAGTCTTCCGCAAAACTGTTTCAATCTCCTCTAATGCTGACATCACAGTGGTGTCGTCTAACATAAAGGAATTCACAGGAGACAGCAGTGTGATTTTCCCAATAAATCAACTTGGCAGAAGTTATGTAGTTTTTACTCCAAACACAGGTCCATATCCGTACAGAAAGGAGGTAGCCATCATCAATGGCAGGGAGATGAACACAGTTGACATTTTCCCCAGTTCACAACAATGGAAAACTAAGACAAAATCCATCACTTTGGCCCCCAATGAGGTTTATCAGCTTCGCAGTTATGAAACTTTGTCTGGAACAAAAATCATGTCCACACTCCCAGTGGCTGTCCTGGCAGGACACGAGTGTTCCATGATCGTGGGCACTTGCGAGCATGTCTATGAGCAGCTGATCCCAACTGAGTCTCTCTCCAATGAGTATCTGGTGCCTGCGATGCATCAGTCCTACTTCAGCAAAGACACAGCCTATGTGGTTGCTACAGAGGACAACACTATTGTGTCCATTTTCGATAGGAATAGGCATCCTAAAATAAAAAAGCTTCATTCTGGAGAAGTTGCCAATGTTGATTTAGGAAGAAATGCAAAAATCCTTCAAAGTAACAAAAATATCATGGTTATGTATTTCAGTAGCAATCTTCCCAACGATGAGTTTCTAACAAATGTCATACCCACCTCCGAGATGTCAAAATCATGGACCATTTACTCTCAAGATGGTTATGATAACACGGCTGTAATTGTTGCTGAGGCAGAGTCAGCCAACACTATCAGCAAGTCACTGAAGTGGAAAGCATTTCCTGCAGACAAAAAGTTTGTGTGGGCTATCATGTCAATTGGTTCTCAGAAAGGTCCCATCACCATATCTGGAGATTCACAAATGGCTGTTTATGTTTATGGTGGAAAACTAAGGTATGGATATGGCACAACAGGAGTGTGTAACACAGGTAAGAAATCATGTCTGCATGACTGCATTTTCTTCATGTTTTGCATGAATAACATTTTAGTTGTCTTTGTAACTCATCAAAATCACTAAAATAAATTTTCCCTTTGTTTTCCCTAAGGTTCTACATTAACTCCACCTCCACCAGACCCCTGTGAGGCTGTTAAGTGCCGTCAGCAGGAGGAATGCAGGAAGGGTGTCTGCGTCCACACTTCCAGTGCCACGTGTCAAGCAGTTGGTGATCCCCATTATAAAACGTTTGATGGGAAACGGTTTGACTTTCAGGGAACTTGTACCTACATAATGGTGAACAATACAAAGCTTCAAAAGGGCCTCACTCCCTTTACCATCTTGGCAAAAAATAACCACAGGGGAAGCAAAAGGGTGGCATATGTGAGGACGGTTTCTGTCCTTGTGTACAATCACACAGTGGTGGCTGGGAGCCAGAGAGGAGTAGTAGAGGTAAAAGTGAAAAGCACTTGACTTGTAGTATCTTAATATAAGTATTTAAATAGTAATACACAATAGAATTATTATGTAGACATTATTATTTATAATAACTTTCAACCAGAACTAAATTTCTCTTTCTTTATTCTTTGTGTTTTTGTTCCTCATTCTAGTTTGATGGTGAAAACACCTATTTACCTCTGACTATAGATGGTGGAAAAATAAAAGTTGAGCAGAGGGGATGGAGTGTTATTATATCAACAGATTTTGGCTTAGAGGTTAAATATGACTGGAATATGATGTTGTACATCACAGCTCCAAGCAGCTATTTCCAGACTCTAGGTGGACTTTGTGGAAATTATAATGGTGACCGTAGAGATGAATATACTGATCCCAAAGGCATGGTGGTCCCTAGTATCCTTGAGTTTGCCAAGAGCTGGAAAGCTCCAGATAATGACCTATTTTGCAATGATGACTGTAATGGACAGTGCCCAAGTTGCTCTTTAAGTCTTCAAGAGCAGTACAAAAAAGACACAGACTGTGGTTTCATGACTAAAACAGATGGGCCATTTTCTAATTGCCACACAACTGTGGAGCCCAACATGTATGTAGATAATTGTGTCTATGATGTCTGTATTAATAATGGGATCAGAACCTTCCTCTGTAACAATATTCAGAGCTACGCTGATGCATGCATGTCAGCTGGAGTCAAGATCACTGGAAACTGGAGGACACTTTCCAACTGCCGTAAGTATATGAAAACAAAGTGGAACACTGATGTTGTTTGAGGAATTATGTTGCCAATTTATCAAACAATCAATGTGCAATATAGACAGAATATTTTATATTCAAGGTCTTTCAAGTTCCTCTTTTTTTTATAATCCTTCAAGCAACGGAGTGTCCAGTCAACAGCCATTATGAGCCCTGCGGGACAGCCTGTGCTGCATCTTGTGCAGATCGAGATGCTCCAGACAAGTGCACACTACCATGTGTAGAGGGCTGCCAGTGCAATCCAGGTTATGTCCGGAGTGGAGACGAATGCATTCATGTGAAAAAGTGTGGCTGTTCTTACAAAGGCCGATATTATCCAGCTGAACAGACATTTTGGAATGACAAGAAATGTACAGAGAAATGTTTGTGCAACCCTCAAACTGGGAAAGTTGAGTGTTCATTGACAAAATGTAAGAAGTCCCAAGTATGTGACACACGGAATGGAGTGAGAGATTGTTATCCACTGTCCTATAGTACCTGTCAAGGTGCAGGGGATCCGCACTATCGCACATTTGATGGTAAAACCTTTGACTTCCAAGGCACCTGCACTTATTATTTGTCCAAACTACTCAATATATCTGAACTATCACTCATACCCTTTGAGGTATTTGTCAAGAATGAAAACAGAGGAAGGAACATGGCAGTTGCTTACACTAAAACGGTATTGATAACAGTCTATGGATACACAGTTGTCTTAAGTAAGGACAGCCCAGGCAAAGTGAAGGTCAGTCCATTAAAAATCCTCATACATGAATAACTGCATATATAAATCAAATGTTACTGTACACTGACCAACAAAAATTGTGAAGGCTTTCAATTGAAATTAACTGGAATAAATTGTGTCTTAAAGGTTAATGATCTATATGTGAATTTGCCATTTGAACAAGAGGATGGTCGATTCTCCATATTCCGCAGTGGATACTTTGGTGTGATAAAAACTGACTTTGATCTGACACTAAAATTCAACTGGCACAGCCATGTAACACTGACTCTCCCCAGCACTTACTACAATGAAGTAGGAGGGCTTTGTGGAAACTGGAACAACAACCCTAATGATGATTTGCTCACTCCTGACAAAACACTTGCTGCAAACCCAACAGTTTTTGGAACCAGCTGGAAAGTCAAGGATGACCCTGGATGCTCAGATGAATGTCAGGGCAAAATGTGTCCTAAATGTGACACCACTGTGAGAAACAAAGTCACGTTTACAGCGCCCTGCAGCAAGATCACAGACAAAAGGGGCCCATTTAAAGGCTGCCATGAGAAAGTGAATCCCAGTCAGTTTTATGAGGATTGTGTGTTCGATATGTGTATGTATGGTGGCCATTTATCAGCCCTCTGCAATGCTCTCTCTGCCTACACAGCTGCTTGCCAAGATGCACTTGCCAATGTGGAATCCTGGAGAACTGACAGTTTTTGCCGTAAGTATTCAGTACAGCATTGATCACTTCAAAGATTTTGAATAACATGTTGCTCAAGGTTGATGAATGCAAAAAAGAAAAGTGAAAATAGTCCTTATTATGGTCTATTCACAGCTGCTTCCTGCAGGAAAAACAGCCACTATGAGGTTTGTGCGACAGGATGTTCCCAGACCTGCAGTGGCCTCACTGAGCCTAAGGGCTGTAAAGGGACCCCCTGTGTTGAAGGCTGTACATGTGATGAGGGTTTTGTCTTGAGCGATGGCGAGTGTGTGACTATGGAGCACTGCGGATGTACTTACAGTGGCCAGTACTACCAACTGGACGAGGAATTCTTCCCAGAAGGCATGTGCAAGCAGAGGTGTGTCTGCAAAGAGAACGGAAGAGTTCAGTGTGACGATGGATTCAAGTGCAGACCAAATGAGAAGTGCCAAGTCCAGAATGGAGTTCAAGGCTGTTTTCCTGAGGGCAAAGCAGTTTGCTCAGTGTCAGGCTATGGGCTTTATCAGTCATTTGATGGAAAATCCTTCAGTGTTGAAGGGGACTGTGAGTATCGAATGGTAGAGTCAGTGGAGGAAGATGAGGAGATAACCTCTTTCAGTGTGTTATTAAAACAGCTCTCATCTTCTGATGAGGCAGTTATCACTCGAAGAGTTAAAATACAAATAGATCAATACACGATCACTTTGCTGCCTGGCCGTATCTGGGAAATTCAGGTAAAATAGAGGGTACTATAACACTGACCAAATTTTAAAGAGATCAAGAACTGCTGTCTAAAATGTTTTGTTTTTATGTTGGTGTTCTCTTTGCAGGTGGATAACGTTAAAACCAATCTCCCAATGACTGTGGATGAAGGACTGGTGCAAGTCTATCAGAGTGGTGTTAATATTGTTGTGGAAACAGAATTTGGATTGAAACTGACATATGATACGGTCTCCATGGCCACAATTGAAATCCCATCCACTTTTAGAAGTGCAGTCAAAGGTCTCTGTGGCAATTACAATGGAAACAAGGTGGATGATTTTCTTCTGTCAGATGGTATTCAGACATATTCTGTGGTAGACTTTGCTCAGGGCTGGGCTTCACCATCAAACGGAATGATGTGCCAAACAAGTTGTGACTCCAAGTGCTCAAATCCTGACAAAGACAGACAAAAAGTGGCAGAGACTTCTTGCGGTATTATAACATTAGAGAAGGGGCCATTTTCTAATTGTTATGAAAAAGTTCCAGCCCAGAAATTCTTTGATGAATGTGTCAAAGATGTGGCAGCACAACCAAAAGACAAATCTGTTGTCTGCCGTCACATACAAAGGTATGTGGCCAGCTGTCAGGAGACTGGGACATCAATCAACAGCTGGAGAAATAAAACCTTCTGTCGTGAGTGGCTACATACTACATGTTCAAAAATACCCTTCCACTGGACTATTTGAATGGGTGTCATTTCTTTTACTTTGGACCTTACACTCTGTCCTGGCCAGAAGGAATGCAAAAAGATTTCAGTGACAAACAATTTCTCTGTCCACACAAAACATGAAAATGCTATTTGATGTGGAACAATCACAACCAATAAGAACATATTTGATGTTTAATGTATGGTTATGAGGAGTGGAATTTTGAAAATAATAATAATAATAATAATTTTTTACAGTAGACAGTGCTACCTGGCCCAAAGCTGCAGAAATAGAAACAAAATGACTTACAAAATGTCCTGTTACTTGGTGTTGCTGGTTGGGACAAAAATTATGATTAACATAGAACAGATAACTTTTATCACTTGTTGCTTAATCACATCATGTCTGGTTAGGACACTATGTTAGATGTTTTGAAGGTGATTTGGTACAGTAGATACTCAGCCAAAGACTGAACTCTAAGCTTTTCTCTAAAATTGATCTTTGTATATTTCCAGCACTCATGTGTTTTAAGAACAGTCACTATGAGCTCTGTGCTGACACCTGTTCCTCCACCTGTGCCAGCCTAACACAATCACAGAGATGCCCACCGTGTCATGAAGGATGTCAGTGTGATGATGGCTTTTTGTTTGATGGAGGTGAATGCAAGATGTTGGAAGACTGTGGTTGTCATGTAGATGGAAGAAATTACAAGGTTAGAAACCATCTGGTCTGTTTTATGCACTACAGTAGTCTAACATGACACCAACCTCAGAAACACACAGTGACTTGTTATCTTTCCCACAAATATTTGATTAATTCCATGAATATGATTTGTAGTCTGGCGAGACAGTGGTTCAAGAAGACTGCGAAGAAAAATGCCTCTGCAAAGCTGGAGAGTTCTCCTGTGAACCATTGGAATGCAATGAAGATGAGTTCTGTAGCACAAAAGACGGTGCTGTTGGATGCTACAGCAAAGGTAATTATGTTCATAACACAATATCAATGAATTACCAGATATACTGATGTATCTGTCCATTTCAGATTTCTGTAGGTATGCACTATTATGGCAAAATATTTGTTTAAAGTACAAGGTGTTTAAAGTAACATTCTTCACTTTATGATCCTCCAAGCAAAATACTGTCCAGCCAACAGTCATTATGAGCCCTGTAGCTCAGCCTGTGCTGCAACTTGTGCAGATCGAGATGCCCCAAACAAGTGCACTTTGCCATGTGTGGAAGGCTGCCAGTGCAATGAAGGTTATGTACAGAGTGGAGACGAATGTATTTCTGTGAAAAAGTGTGGCTGCACTTACAAAGGCTGGTATTATCCAGCTGAACAGCCATTTTGGGGTGATAAACAATGCACAGAGAAATGTTTGTGCAACCCTCTAACTGGAAATGCTGAATGCACACCAACGAAGTGTAAAAATACTCTAGTGTGTGGCACAAGGAACGGAGTGAGAGATTGTTATCCATTGTCCTATGGTACCTGTCAGGGTGCAGGGGATCCGCACTATCGTACATTTGATGGTAAAACTTTTGACTTTCAAGGTACTTGCACTTACTATTTGTCCAAACTACTCAATACGTCTGATCCATCACTGATACCCTTTGAGGTACTTGTCAAGAATGAAAACAGAGGAAGGAACATGGCAGTTGCTTACACCAAAACGGTATCGATAACAGTCTATGGATACACAGTTGTCTTAACTAAGGACAGCCCAGGCAAAGTGAAGGTCAGTCCATTAAAAACAAAACTCTTTTGAATAACACATTATGAATGACTGCATATATAAACTGACTAAAATGTTACTGTACACTGACCTTAAAAAAAAAACACAAGGCTTTGAGCAGAAACTAACTATATTAATTTGTGTCCTAAAGGTCAATGATCTATATGTAAATTTGCCATTTGAACAAGAGGATGGTCGGCTCTCCATATTCCGCAGTGGATATTTTGGTGTGATAAAAACCGACTTTGGTCTGACATTGAAATTCAACTGGCAAAGCCATGTAACACTGACTCTCCCCAGCACTTACTACAATGAAGTGGGAGGACTTTGTGGAAACTGGAACGAAAACATAAACGATGATTTGCTCACTCCTGACAAAACACTTGCTGCAAACCCAACAGTTTTTGGAACCAGTTGGAAAGTCAAGGATGACCCAGGATGCTCAGATGAATGTCAGGGCAAAATGTGTCCCAAATGTGATGCCAGTGAGAGAAACAGTGTCACATTTACAATGCCCTGCAGCAGGATCACAGACAAAAAGGGCCCATTTAAAGGCTGCCATGAGAAAGTGAATCCCAGTCAGTTTTATGAGGATTGTGTGTTCGATATGTGTATGTATGGTGGCCATTTATCAGCCCTCTGCAATGCTCTCTCTGCCTACACAGCTGCTTGCCAAGATGCACTTGCTAATGTGGAATCCTGGAGAACTGACAGTTTGTGCCGTAGGTATTCAGTACAGCATTGTTCACATCTATTTAACATTTTAAATGACACTTTACTAAAGATTGATAAATGATTTTGCAAAAAAAAATAAATCTGTCCACAGCTACATCTTGCAAGGCAAACAGCCACTATGAGGTTTGTGCGACAGGATGTTCCCAGACCTGCAGTGGCCTCACTGAGCCTAAGAGCTGTAAAGGGACCCCCTGTGTTGAAGGCTGTACATGTGACAAGGGATTTGTCCTGAGTGATGGTGAATGTGTGACTGTGAAGCAGTGCGGATGTACTTACAGTGGCCAGTACTACCAACTGGGCCAGGAATTCTTTCCTGAAGGCATGTGCAAGCAGAGGTGTGTCTGCAAAGAGAACGGAAGAGTTCAGTGTGAAAATGGATTCAAGTGTGGACCCAATGAGAAGTGCCAAGTCCAGAATGGAGTTCAAGGCTGTTTGCCTGAGGGCAAAGCAGTTTGCTCAGTGTCAGGCTATGGGCTTTATCAGTCATTTGATGGAAAATCCTTCAGTGTTGTAGGGGACTGCGAGTATAGAATGGCAGAGACAGCTCAGAAAAAGGATAAGGAGATGACCTCTTTTAGTGTCTTAGTGAAACAGCTCTCATCTTCTGAAGAGGCAGTCATCACTCGAAGAATTGAAATTCAAATAGATCAATACACGATTACTTTGCTGCCGGGCCACATCTGGGAGACACGGGTAATGTAGAGGTTACTGTAACACTGAACATTGTTTTAAGAGACCAAGAACTGCTGTCTAAAATGTTTAGTTTTTATATTGGTGTTCTCTCTGCAGGTAGATAACATTAAAACAAATCTCCCAATGACCGTGGATGAAGGACTGGTGCAAGTCTATCAGAGTGGTGTTAATATTGTTGTAGAAACAGACTTTGGATTGAAACTGACATATGATACGGTCTCCATGGCCACCATTGAAATCCCATCCACTTTTAAAAGTGCAGTCACAGGTCTCTGTGGTAACTACAATGGAAACAATGCAGATGATTTTCTTCTGCCAGATGGTATTCAGACATCCTCTGTGGAAGACTTTGCTGAGGTCTGGGTTTCACCATCAGACAGAATGATGTGCCAAAGAGGTTGTGGCTCCAAGTGTTCAAATCCTGACAAAGACAGACAGACAAAGGCAGAGACTGATTGCAGTATTTTAACCTCAGAGAAAGGGCTATTTTCTAATTGTTACAATAAAGTCCCACCCCTGAAATTCTTTGATGAATGTGTCAAAGATGTGGCAGCACAGCCAAAAGACATGACGGTTCTCTGTCGTCACATACAAAGGTATGTGGCCAGCTGTCAGGAGACTGGGACGTCAATCAAAAGTTGGAGGAATAACACCTTCTGTTGTGAGTGGCTGCATTCTACATGTTAAACAAATAACCTTATTTTAGCTTTTTGAATGCCCCCAAAGGCTTTGTGATTGTCCCTTAGATGTGCAAAAGTTTATTTGTAACTGTAGGTTTTCTACCAAAAACTGAACACTATGCTCTTTCTTAAAAATTGTTCTTTGTATTCCTCTAGCACTCATGTGTTTTAAGAACAGTCACTATGAGCTCTGTGCTGACACCTGTTCATCCACCTGTGCCAGCCTGACACAGTCACAGAGATGCCCACCGTGTCATGAAGGATGTCAGTGCGATGATGGCTTTCTGTTTGATGGAGGTGAATGTAAGACTCTGGAAGACTGTGGTTGTCATGTAGATGGACGGTATTACAAGGTGAGAAACTATAGTTTGTTTTTGCTTACAATGGTCAAACATGACAGCAACCACAGAAAAATAGTGACTTGATATTTGTACTACAAAATATGTTTAATTCATGAATATGCTCTCCAGTCTGGTGAGACAGTGGTTCGGGGAAAGTGTAAAGAGAAATGCCTCTGCAAAGCAGGAAAATTCTCCTGTGAAGCCATGCAATGTGATTCAAATCAGTTCTGTGGCAGAAAGAATGGCAACACTGGGTGCTACAACAAAGGTAATTATATTCATACTATAAATACTATCAGTGATTTGTCGAATATATTGATGCTTCCTTCCATTCCAGATATTTTCATATAATGTGTAATAAAAGGCAAAACATTTATTTGCCAAGATGTTTAAAGAACATCTTGTCTTTATAATTCTCCAAGCAACAGAGTGTCCAGCCAACAGTCATTATGAGCCCTGCGGGGCAGCCTGTGCTGCATCTTGTGCCGATCGGAATTCCCAAAATAAGTGCACACTACCATGTGTGGAGGGCTGCCAGTGCAATGCAGGTTATGTCCGGAGTGGAGACGAATGCATTTCTGTGCAAAAGTGTGGCTGCACTTACAAAGGCCAGTATTATCCAGCTGAAACAACATTTTGGAATGACAAAAAATGCACAGAGAAATGTTTGTGCAACCCTCAAACTGGGAAAGTTGAATGCACACTAACAAAATGTCAGAAGTCCCAAGTGTGTGACACACGGAATGGAGTAAGAGATTGTTATCCACTGTCCTATAGTACCTGTCAGGGTGCAGGGGATCCACACTATCGTACATTTGATGGTAAAACATTTGACTTCCAAGGCACCTGCACTTATTATTTGTCCAAACTACTCAATATATCTGACCCATCACTGGTACCCTTTGAGGTATTTGTCAAGAATGAGAATAGAGGAAGGAACATGGCAGTTGCTTACACCAAAACAGTATCAATAACAGTCTATGGATACACAGTTGTCTTAAGTAAGGACAGCCCAGGCAAAGTGAAGGTTAGTCCATTAAAAAACAGTTAGACACATTAATATCAGTAACTGCATACACTAACAAATGTTTGTCAAATGTTATTGTAAACTGACCTACAGAAACCCATAATGCTTTTAGAAGGAAATAATTTGATGGATTTGTGTCTTGAAGGTCAACAATCTATATGTAAATTTGCCATTTGAACAAGAGGATGGTCGGCTCTCCATATTCCGCAGTGGATATTTTGGAGTGATAAAAACCGACTTTGGTCTGACATTGAAATTCAACTGGCAAAGCCATGTAACACTGACTCTACCCAGCACTTACTACAATGAAGTAGGAGGGCTTTGTGGAAACTGGAACAACAACCCTAATGATGATTTGCTCACTCCTGACAAAACACTTGCTGCAAACCCAACAGTTTTTGGAAGCAGTTGGAAAGTCAAGGATGACCCTGGATGCTCAGATGAATGTCAGGGCAAAATGTGTCCCAAATGTGATGCCAGTGAGAGAAACAGTGTCACATTTACAATGCCCTGCAGCAGGATCACAGACAAAAAGGGCCCATTTAAAGGCTGCCATGAGAAAGTGAATCCCAGTCAGTTTTATGAGGATTGTGTGTTCGATATGTGTATGTATGGTGGCCATTTATCAGCCCTCTGCAATGCTCTCTCTGCCTACACAGCTGCTTGCCAAGATGCACTTGCTAATGTGGAATCCTGGAGAACTGACAGTTTGTGCCGTAAGTATTCAGTACAGCATTGTTCACATCTATTTAACATTTTAAATGACACTTTACTAAAGATTGATAAATAATTTTGCAAAAAAATTATGCCCACAGCTACATCTTGCAAGGCAAACAGCCACTATGAGGTTTGTGCGACAGGATGTTCCCAGACCTGCAGTGGCCTCACTGAGCCTAAGGGCTGTAAAGGGACCCCCTGTGTTGAAGGCTGTACATGTGACAAGGGATTTGTCCTGAGTGATGGTGAATGTGTGACTGTGAAGCAGTGTGGATGTACGTACAGTGGCCAGTACTACCAACTGGGCCAGGAATTCTTTCCTGAAGGCATGTGCAAGCAGAGGTGTGTCTGCAAAGAGAACGGAAGAGTTCAGTGTGACGATGGATTCAAGTGTGGACCAAATGAGAAGTGCCAAGTCCAGAATGGAGTTCAAGGCTGTTTTCCTGAGGGCAAAGCAGTTTGCTCAGTGTCAGGCTATGGGCTTTATCAGTCATTTGATGGAAAATCCTTCAGTGTTGTAGGGGACTGTGAGTATAGAATGGCAGAGACAGCTCAGAAAAAGGATAAGGAGATGACCTCTTTTAGTGTCTTAGTGAAACAGCTGTCATCTTCTGAAGAGGCAGTCATCACTCGAAGAATTGAAATTCAAATAGATCAATACACGATTACTTTGCTGCCGGGCAACATCTGGGAGACACGGGTAATGTAGAGGTTACTGTAACACTGAACATTGTTTTAAGAGATCAAGAACTGCTGTCTAAAATGTTTAGTTTTTATATTGGTGTTCTCTCTGCAGGTAGATAACGTTAAAACCAATCTCCCAATGACTGTGGATGAAGGACTGGTGCAAGTCTATCAGAGTGGTGTTAATATTGTTGTGGAAACAGACTTTGGATTGAAACTGACATATGATACAGTCTCCATGGCCACCATTGAAATCCCATCCACTTTTAAAGGTGCAGTCACAGGTCTCTGTGGTAACTACAATGGAAACAATGCAGATGATTTTCTTCTACCAGATGGTATTCAGACATCCTCCGTGAAATACTTTGCTGAAGGATGGATTTCACCATCAGACAGAATGATGTGCCAAAGAGGTTGTGGCTCCAAGTGTTCAAATCCTGACAAAGACAGTCAGACAAAGGCAGAGACTGATTGCAGTATTTTAACCTCAGAGAAGGGGCCATTTTCTAATTGTTACAATAAAATCCCACCTCAGACATTCTTTGATGAATGTGTCAAAGATGTGGCAGCACAGCCAAAAGACAAGATAGTTATCTGTCGTCACATACAAAGGTATGTGGCCAGCTGTCAGGAGACTGGGACATCAATCACCAGCTGGAGAAATAACACATTCTGTCGTGAGTGGCTGCATATTTCACAATAATGTTCCTCTCTTATCTCACTGGCCCTCTTTTTATGTGGCCTTAAGATATGTTGAAGATAATGTGTAAAATGTAATATTCTATCTGAAACGGTTACCTGAGCCAGTCCTTATCATTTTGTTGTACTCTTCCAGCACTCGTATGTTCTGAGAACAGTCACTATGAGCTCTGTGCTGACACCTGTTCCTCCACCTGTGCCAGCCTAACACAGTCACAGAGATGCCCACCGTGTCATGAAGGATGTCAATGTGATGATGGCTTTCTCTTTGATGGAAGTGAATGTAAGACTCTGGAAGACTGTGGCTGTCATGTAGATGGAAGGTATTACAAGGTGAGAAACCTTCCGATCTGTTTTTGACATGCAATAGTCAAACATTCCACCAGCCATAGAAAAACACAGTGATATGTTCCCATTTTCACTTATATGTTCTGCAGTCTGGTGAGACTGTGGTTAAGGGAGAATGTAAGGAGAAATGCATTTGCAAAGCTGGAGAGTTCTCCTGTGAACCCTTGCAATGTGATGTAGATCAGTATTGTGGCAAAAAAGATGGTATCATTGGTTGCTACAACAAAGGTAATTATCTCTGTAATGACCAAAATTAAGAAATTGCAACATAAATGTATAGTATTGTTTTTGATGAAATCAAAATAGGTGATCATCCAATAAACAGATGTGCATTTCTATTCCAGACCTCTGCAGTTACCATGAGTGCCGTGAGAAAGAGTACTGCATTGTGAAGAACAATGAGGCAGTGTGTGTTGCAAAGTCAAAGGCCTCTTGCATGGCCATGGGAGATCCTCATTACAGAACCTTCGACGGCAACCACTTTTCCTTCCAGGGTACTTGCTCCTATACTTTAGTTAAAACGTCAGGCAAGGACCCAACACTAACACCTTTCAACATCGTCAACAAGAATGAGATGCTCAAAGACTCCCTTGGTTCTTACATCAAGTCAGCCAGCATTAAAGTCAGAGGTCATGACATCACTTTCATCCAAGGCAACCACAATCGTGTGATAGTAAGTCACTACTGAGTATTAAACAGAAGTATTTCACAGATTCAGATGTTTGTATGTATGATTATCCATCCGTCCGTCTTAAATCCCTCTCAGAATCTATTACACTTTGGAAAACTCTATCCTTTACATCTCTGCTGTTTGTTCTCCTTTTGTCCCATCTAGATTGATGGAACAGTTTCAAACCTTCCTGTGAATCTGAATTCTGAGGGAATCAGCATAACGTTGTCAGGGACTAATGGGATCCTACAGACAGACTTTGGCTTGGAGGTCATGTTTAACTGGGCAGATATGCTCATGGTGATATTGTCCAGCAGCTACTATAATAACATAGAGGGAATGTGTGGGACCTACAGTGATGACCTGGAGGATGACTATGTCACACCTAGTGGTAACAATATGTCAGACATCACAGAATGGGCAAAGTCTTGGAGCGTGCCTGAGAGCAACAGCAACTGCTGGCACTTTCCTCCTTGCTCAGAAGAGAAGAAGTCACTATATCGTGGACAAAGCTACTGTGGCTTGATAGAGGATGAAAAGGGCCCTTTTGCCCAGTGCCATCACATTATATCAAAGCGACGATTTGCTTCTGATTGCCTTTTCCAAATGTGTTTACGTGATGGAAGCCAAAAGACCTACTGCAATGCCCTCAGTAATTACATGTCATCCTGTGCGCTGGCAAAGGCTGACGTGTCTACAGGATGGAAGGAGCTTGCTAACTGCTGTAAGTGACGGCTATGATGCAATATCTTTGTTTAATGAACGTTGCAGTAACCTTAACATCATTACTGTCTTTTATTCTCAACAGGATTTGGAAAATAATTTTCACCGAGCTGCTTGGACACCAAATAGTGATAAATATCAAAATGACTCAATAAATAAACAATTTCTGTAGTGCAATTTAGAGTTAATATACTGTATGTTAACAACACATAACAATGTCTGTTTTTGTCATTGCTTTACAAGGAGTGTACCAATAATATCATTTAAAAAGAATGTTTAAGTTACGATTTCTTTTACAAAATTAAAGTTTCAGCATACGTATTCATGTAACTTAGCAACTTTTACTCTCCACTAATCAGTCTATAATCAATCTTGGGTTAAATTGTTCTGTTTTAAAAATGATCTACTCTTTTATGCTTTAAAATTAAATTCTTGCAACATCTCAAATCAGCTGTCATTTCCTGTTTGAGTGGCTGTTATTAAATGGCAAAAATGATCATTTACAAAAATATGGAAAGCAACAGTTAAGATTTGTTTGAATAAAGCACCTTTGTATACATATGCCAGCCATATGACAGCTTCTAATACTGATGTGTCAATAATTAGGTAGTATTTTCCTATAATTTAAACATACAATAGATTATTTAAATACCAAGTGTTTCACCATGGAACATTTCATGTTTGTGTATGCAAGCTTAAAGTGATAGTTCATCCAAAAATGTATTCTGTATTAACTTACCCTTTTGCTGTACCAAATCCCTTTGACATTCTTTCTTCTGTGAAACACGAAGTACATAATAATATAATATTTATTACTCTGTAATATACATAAATACTGTATATATACACACACACACACACACACACACTGGCGGCCAAAAGTTTGGAATAATGTACAGATTTTGCTGTTTCGTAAGGAAATTGGTACTTTAATTCACCAAAGTGGCATTCAACTGATCACAAAGTATAGTCAGGACATTACTGATGTAAAAAACAGCACCATCACTATTTGAAAAAAAGTCATTTTTGATCAAATCTAGACAGGCCCCATTTCCAGCAGCCATCACTCCAACACCTTATCCTTGAGTAATCATGCTAAATTGCTAATTTGGTACTAGAAAATCACTTGCCATTATATCAAACACAGTTGAAAGCTATTTGGTTCGTTAAATGAAGCTTAACATTGTGTTTGTTTTTGAGTTGTTTGTTTTTGATATATATTCCAGTATGTAAATATATATATATATATATATATATATATATATATATATATATTTGCAGCTCCGGAAAATATTAAGATCCCACTGCAAAATTATCGGTTTCTCTGGATTTACTATTTATAGGTATGTGTTTGAGTAAATTGAAATGTATTTATTATTATTATTATTATTATTCTATAAAGTACTGACAATATTTTTCTCAAATAAAAATATTGTGTCATTTAGAGCATTTATTTGCAGAAATAACAAAAAAGATTTCAGACCTGAATAATGCAAAGAAAGCAAGTTAATATTCATTTTTATACAAAACAATGCTAATGTTTTAACTTAGGAAGAGTTCAGAAATCAATATTTGTTGGAATAACCCTGATTTTCAGTCACAGCTTTCATGCATCTTGGCATGCTCTCTGCCAGTCTTTCACATTGCTGATGGGTGACAGTTTTTTGGAGAGTTCAGTTTTTTTTTCTCTCTCTCTCCCAGTCCGGTGGCGGAGGATGAACTAGCAAATTAGCGAACTCCAGGGGTGGTAACCAGTATATTTTACCACTGAGCTACCCAGGCCCCTTATTTCCCAATTAAGAGCATTTTCTATGAGCGATTTTATTAAGCGATTAAGCGCATATATTTTTTTATGTACACCCAGGATGTGAAATAGCACCCACCACCCCAAAATGCCATGAGGCTCAATCCAGTTCACGAGCTCCTCCTTCAAATGTATTTCATGCTCGAGTAATTTTGCTCATCAACCCGCAACAGGCGGGTGACCTGTAAGACGTCTCGGAGTGACACATGACAAGAAATGCTGTTAGTCAAAAAGACACGCGTTTGAAGAAACACACTTTATTATATTTTTAAGAACAGACAAAAGAACAGCCGTCAGTGCTCGTGTCTGATTGGCTGTTTTTTACAGAGGCGTGCAACGGGACCCTGTCTCATGGAGTAAGCGCATGTAAGGAGTTATCACTCCTTTTTCTCTGTTTCATTCAATTGAAAACTCTTTACAAGAATAATGTAATCTATGAGAATGCTGCAAATTATCTCCAATCATCTCGTGAGGTGCTGTGAGTTTAGTTTGCTTTATTTCCACGGAGCAGGTTGCTCTTGCATATTGTGAACGCAACTCTGCAGGTTCAGTAATATATACAGGTATCTTTGTATTAAAGAAACAAAGACGGTAGTGACTAAATCATGAAATAATATAAGACACCTTGAACTTAAAACTGAGTTCTATTTTCTTTTCTTTAGGCAGCATTAACTGTATTACCAAAATGCAATACAAACACATTCAATAAGAACACACATGGGAATTTATTAGGCTTATTTATTATGATTATGATTATCTTTACATTTATAATTGTCTTTAGTTCTTAATTTGTATGCTGTTAGTCATTTTTCACCTGTTGGGGGCCATTGGAGATGGTACATGTTTGGATTCGGGGTAGATTTTTTGATCACTTCGTTATTTTAATTGATTTTTCAATTCGTTTAAAGTGCAATTTGAATTTAGAAATGTCTTTTGTTTAAGTTTTTCATGTTTCAATAAATTAATTTAATTTTTAAAGCAAAGTCAATAAAGCAAAAATATTCACTGACCCTCAGCAGGGGGTTGAAGATATAATCGGATATCATTATATTTATTAAGGTGATTATCTTTCAAATATTTTTTTACATATCGCCCAGCCCAAAAGGGAAGTGAACTTTTTCATAAACAATTGTAAAATGAAGTAATTTTATGGAGACCCGCACAAACACGTGTACTCAATTCCATATTGCAACATGTTACCTATTAATTTTTGTATATTTGTTTGTTTTTGAGTAGTCTGTGGGCAATATAAACATTTTATTTTATTCAAAAACTTTGTTTTTGAAAATAGTAAATTATTCGTTTGTGGTATGGCTCTTTCGAAAAAATGCATCAACCAAAAATTAAAAAATTGGCTCCTTAGTGAAGAAAGGTTCCCGATCCCTGGTGCAGTGTTTCAGTAGCAAAACACCCAAACTTGATATTTGGGAGGGTCTTGCGAACAAAATGAGCACTCCCTCAAAATTTTCGGTGCAGTTGTTATTGGGTAGTCTTTCAAAATAAACAAACAGGGCAGTTGACATGAGTGAAGATTTGTGTCATCCATGTTTGTCTCTGGATAAAGCCGGCCAATGGAAAGCTAGATCATTTTTGTGTAGCTAATGAAAAGATGAAAACAACGATATGAGGGTTGTATATATCCTGATGACGATTCGCGAAAGTTTGGAGTGGAAAACCGTGGACTGTGTTTGTGTGGGTTTTGCGCTTTTATGCACTGTGTGCAGTTATAGCATGTTACTGCTGTACTGTCGACAAAGAACTCGGCTTTTGGACCCGCTCTGATCCACCCTCCTCGGCTTCAGTCACCATCACTGAGCGTATGGAGAACACACGCTCCCGACTGCATTTTTTCATCAAACCCCCTGTTCAACTGCACATCCAGAGGGTTCTTGCATGTCATTCAAGTCTAGATGAGCCACCCTCCCCGGCTTCGCTCACCGTGAGTTAGACACCGGAGCACACGCGCTCCCAATGAATGGACTTCCCACTGCTTTTCATTCAATTTGCATTGGGAGCAGGTGTGCTCCAGGCTTCACTGACGGTGATCGAAGCCGGGGAGAGCGAGGCTCCCTTTGGCTAAAGACCTAGAAAAATGACTGTCAATTTGCATTTGTATGGGGGAAAAATGAACAGAAGCATCTTTATTGTATGTAAAATTTTATTTCCATTGCAACATTTCAAATTATGTTCTTTTCACATTGTTTATAAAATGCATAAATATATATGGAATGCATTATAATATATTCCCAAATAATAATAATAATAATAAAACTACATCTTAATGTATATTTTGGTTTGTGTGGTATTTTTTACATTGAAATATAAACAAATTTTGTTTTGAACCACTTTGATCATTGGTTTACAGAGTTACTACAAATGGTCTATTGGCGCCTCCAAGTGGCCTTTTTTTTTTTGGAAGTACACTTACATAAATCATTATGGAACAAAGAGTTTTGGTCATATCGACTTTTAAATTGTGTCAGACCTTCATCAGACATGTGGCTTTGTATCAGATGTGTTTTTGAGGCACTGCGCACAGTCTTGCATATAAGTATTTTATAAATAATATTTGCGGTCACTATTTGAATAGCTCTAAATTTTTTTTATACTACAATGATACATTTTTACTCTTGAATAACAAATGACTAAGTGTCTACTTTCAAACAAGCCCAAGTTTGTGTTTGTAGACCAAAGGGTTCAAGAACTGGAAGAGTTTTACTTTGGGTATGTCGTTTTCAAGCTCATGCACAAAAAGAGGCCAGATGTTGTGTTACTGAAACTAGGGCAAGTAGTGATAGGAGGAAGAATTTATAACTGGATTAAAGATTTCCTTATACAGAGAGTAATTAAGGTGAAAGTTGGGGAAGCCACATCTTCGGGTGGAGTGATTGAAAATGGTACCCCACAAGGAAGCGTTATCAATCCTTTGTTATTTATTATTATAAGTGATGTGTTCTCAACTGTTGATATGACAATTGGTAAGTCATTGTTTGCTGATGACGGGGTACTTTGGTACAGAAGTAGAAATATAGAGCACAGTGTACAGAAAATTCAAGCAGCATTAAATTAAGTAGATAAATATTCACTCAAATGGGGATTTAAATTCTCTGTAGAAAAGACACAGATTATCTTCTTTACTAATATGAAAGTGGATAAGGATTTAAAGCTGAAAATATATCATAAGACATTAGAGCGGGTATCAATAGTAAGGTTCCTTGGATTATGGTTTGATAGAAGATTAACACAGAAAAGTCATATTGAAAAGATAGTAGAGAAATGTAAGAGTCTTAAATGTAATGAGGTATTTGTCAGGTCAAGTGTGGGGGCAGATAGAATGGAATTAAAAACCATATACACAACAATTATTAAATCAATACTGGATTATGGATCTATAGCATATGGAGCAGCATCTAAATCTCATTTAATTAAATTAGATAGAGTCCAATCCCAGGCATTGAGAATTTGCTGTGGAGCATATCAATCATCTCCAGTATCAGCAGTACAAGTTGAGTTAGGAGAAATGCCTCTTCAAATAAGACGACAACAATTGTTAGTGTCTTATTAAGTGAATCTAAAAGGTCCGGATGAATCACATCCTACATTAAGAGTATTAGATCTATGTTGAGAGCATGAGAAAAAAATAAAAATTGTTGGCAGTTTTAGAAGAAATGGGCCTAAATGATTATAAGTATCCACCAATAGTAAGTCTGCAACCAACATCTTTGTGGATTTTGCCCCTACCAAGAGTTGACTTAACCTTGTTGGAAACTAGACAAAAGGGAGGACAGAATGAATTTGAAATGATCCAGGTGAGAATTTAGGGTCAATGTATGGTCATTTCACACATATACTGTATATTCAGATGCTTCTAAGAATCAAGATAATGAGCAGGTAGGGATTGCATTCACCATTCCAATGTTAAACATTTAAAAAAAGAATATCAAATCATGTATCAGTTTTTAAGGGGGAAATAATGGCTATTATGATGACTATACAATGGATGAAGGAAGGTTAGGAAATACAATCATATGTTCAGATTCTAGTTCAGCCTTAATGAGTCTTGAGGCTCAACAGTCGGATACAAGGCAAGGTGTTGGAGATTCTGCAAAACTTATATGAAATGCAGCAGGTTAAAATGAGAACAGAATTTCCATGGGTCCCAGCAAGGAAATAATAATAAAATTACCTTTGGTTTCAATTTAGCTGTGTCGTCCTTGAATAAGCAATCTTCACACTTGGTCCTATTCTACTGGAAGTTGATTGCTTGGTTGTCTCATTGGTTGAAAGTGGAGCATGGAAATGCAGATTTGAAAATCAAATGAATTGTTTATTGGGGAAATTAATTGTTAATTTGCTGCACATTGTAAATGTACAACTTAAGGTATAAAGTCTTTCCAGAACAGGGCGAGTCCAAGTCAAGTCGCAAGTCATTGTTGTCTAAGTTGAGTTGCAAGTCAAAATCCCACATAATCTTTTGCAATAAGACTTTTAAAAAGAAACAGAAAATACAGGTGTGAACTTCTAACCTATTGTCTGAAATCAGATGCAAGTTCCACATGCAGTGACTGTTACACAAGCACACTTTCGAGTCAATAAAACTAAATTAATCCAGATTATTTAAATTTATAGATGAACAAGTTCGTAATATTTCTCTTATTGTTGAGTCTATTGTGACTGGTCAACCGCTTAGAGCATGTGTTGGAAATGTAATGCCCCTTACCATAACCGAGTTTTAGCTCCTGAGGCTTCCTGAACAGCTGTAAACACTATTGTAACTACGGTAACAATGGTGTCTGTTTTGCCGTACCAGTTCAAGCCCGAGTCCGATAATGTAAGTTTGGAAGAACAAGCTGATCGACCCCAATCACCTTCACAAGCATGACTTGAGCAGGACGTTTCACAGTGGTAAGTTTTTATTTTGTAGCTCTCTGACATATCAGATATGATGTTATAACTGTGCAATTTCTCTACATCACGGTAACAATGGTAGTGTAACTCAGGACCAAGCACACGGTTCATTATTGTGAACCTAACGAAGCTTCAAGTAAAAGACACGTAGTGCATCTAAATTAGTCATCTTTTGCTGGAATGGGTGTAGCCGAAATTTTGTCACCAGAGCTATGAACGGAGAACAGAGGCTTACTCCCGGTTGGAAATTACCGGGGGTATTAGAGAGTTAGTGAGCAAATTACGGCCGCTACCGTGTATAGCGGCCGTAACATTACAGCTTGTAATTATAAAGTAAACCTCCTCACTTTACCACTGATAATGACTCTTGAGATCGACAATTTTGTCATTGTTGTGGTTGTACTGTTGAGGAATAGTGGTAAAATTTATTTTTAACCACTGATTCTTCAATTCATCTGCCTTTGGAAGTCCATACAAAGGGGTTTTGATTTCGCAGTGAAGAAAATAGCTTCTTCTCGACATGGCGAGACTAACCCAACTCATCCTGGCCTCAGCTATAACTACCTTTGTTTGAGGGTGGGCCAAAGTAGCCCTTAGGCAGGCATTATGCAAATGTGTTACATCGTGAAGTAGCTATGTCATTGAAGTAATGGCTGGACTGCAAACCAGGCGTTTCAGGCAGTTCAGGAGCAGTGTTTTCTGTGGGAGAGAGAAACTCCCTTTGGCGTGGATTTTGTGCTTTGTAACTTTGCAGACATTTTACATGCACAAACAGCTATATTACACTCTAAAGGAAAGGTAAAATCCCCAAGAACTTGCAGAGGTGGCAGGTTAAGTAGGCTTTCTTTATGTATGTTGTTATTAACCAGAGACATTTTTAAGCCAAAGGACTTTCAGTATACTTTTCCTCCAACCTTTAGGTTAATGTATTTTTGTTTGTTATAATACTGAGTTTAGCACCCCAGGTGAAGTGATGCAGCATCTTCAAACAAACCAGCTACTGAACAGCATTCTGAGATTTTACACCTATAAGCACTCACTAGACAAAAAATGGGCTTAGAGCACTGCTCTGGTTAGCTCTTTCAGAGAAATGCTAAAGAAACTGAAGGCTACATTCAGGTTAAATTTCAGTAGAAGGTGAAATTTGATTTAAACAGCCATAAATACTAGTAGTGCCATCATGATGCAAATAGTACGGACACACAAAACATCATCTATCCAGGCTTGAAACGTCTATCTTCAATGTTTCATATATAAACTAAACAAAGCCATTATAAAGAAAGCATGGTTGCAAGGACGGATACAAATAATTGATACAGTTCCCTTCTAGAGGTTAGAAAAACTACCTGAAAACCACATCCCCTCAAGCATCTGCTTGCACAAGTTTTAAGTAGTTCACAACATTATAACCATTAGAAAGAAACTAACAGAAAGATCTTCAACAGTTATCGAAAAACAATCTGTGCTTTAATATGCACTTACTGTATGCATTACTTAGCCTCTTTATATTTCTGACACCAAATGGAGACTTTCACATTCCGTGAACATCTGATTTGCATTTTTACTAGTAACAGATTTAAAAAATTTTAACCAAGATTCTTCATACAGCTTGTTTGTTTTCTTTGTGCTGTGAAAATGTGAATGTAAATGAATTTCTTAAAGCACAAACATACATAGATAATGATACTGGTCATGACAAATCACCTATTGAGAGCTAAAAAACAAATACAAATAAAAGGATTCTTAAAATAATATTTAAATAGACACAATTTGAATTATATATTAAATAAATAAATACATAAATATATTAAAACATATATAAAATATTTCAAATATAATAATTCAAATTATTTGTCTTTTTACATTTTATTTAAAGTTAATTACTTAAAAGTTGTTTAAAGTGAATAACCACTTATCAAAGTTGTTTTTTTGTTACACCAGTTTGCTGTAGTATTCATAAACTATGACGTGCAGCAACAATTACAGCTTGAGCTTAAACTGAAGCAGAAATAGTATTTAAAAAAACAAACAAAAAAAACAACCATCACCTCAGGGTGTTTGCACACACACACTACACTTCTGTAAAAATGGCATGTGTGAAAAGTGACCTTATGAGCTGGATGATAAGGATGCTTATTCTTCTTCGACACGATAGATCACAACATTCTCTTGGATAGGCTTGAGAATTATGTTTGCATTAGTGGACTTGCATTAGCATGGTTTAGGTCCTATTTATCAGACCGCTACCACAATGTATGTGTAAACAAGGAATTGTCAAATCAAACAAAAGTTAAGTATAGAGTGCCACAGGGATCAGTTTTAGGGCCTCTGCTTTTCTCCTTATACATGCTTCCCCTAGGAGATATTATCAGGAATCATGAAATAAGTTTCCACTGTTATGCCAATGATACCCAACTTTATATTTCTTCTAAACCCAATAAAAATTCACAATTATCCAAATTAGCAGAATGTATCAATGAAATCAAAGATTGGATGGCCAGAAATTTCCTTCTACTCAATTCCGACAAAACAGAGGTACTAATTATTGGACCAAAAACCTCTAAAAATAAGCCGCTAAATATAATTTGACTCTCGATGGATGTACTGTTACGTCATCTTCTACAGTGAAGAACTTGGATGTTATATTTGATACCAATCTGTCCTTTAAAAATCTAATTTCCAATGTTTGTAGTAGAGCATTCTTCCACTAAGAAATATTGCTAAATCACGACACATGCTCTGTTGCTGATGCTGAAAAACTAATGAATGTGTTAATGACCTCAAGACTAGATTATTGTAATGATTTACTGGGAGAATGTCCAGCAAGATCAATAAATAAACTTCAATTGGTTCAAAATGCAGCTGCCAGAGTGCTGACTAGAACCAAGAAATATGATCATATTAGCCCATTTTATCATCGTTACACTGGCTACCTGTTAAATTTCATATTAATTTTAAAATTCTGTTAACTACATACAAAGCTTTGAATGGTCTAGCTCCACAGTACTTAAGTGACCTTCTGACATGCTATTTGCCATCATGTTCATTACGATCACAAAATTCTGACTTGTTAATAGTTCTTAGAATATTAAAATCCACAAATGGAGGTAGATCCTTTTCCTATTTGGCTCCTAAACTGTGGAATAGTCTCCCTAACACTGTTCGGGACGCAGACACACTCACTCAGTTTAAGTCTAGACTAAAGACTAATCTATTTAGCCAGGCATACACCAGATTTATCCATCAACTCACAATTAGGCTGCTTTAGTTAGGTCTGCCGGAACCAGAAACATCTATCATGATCTATATACTCTGCATAAAACTGAATGACATCTACGCTAATATTATTCTATTTGTTTCCATGTCTCAACCTCGGGATTCATATCCAGAGGTTACCAGAGCCGGCCAGATCCAGCTGCATTCCTGCTTGGTGTTGGACTCCACTGCTATGTGTCTCTGATTGATGACTACTAAATGCAGCTGGTGCTAGCCAGACATCACTTCAGTCTTTTACAATGGACTTCAGAGGATGAACTGATGCCAACTCCAACTGTAAGACATTGGATACTTCATATGCCACTACCTGAACCTTGCATTTAGGATGGACCCCACCAAACCTCACCAAAATGACCTGCCGGTTGAACTGCGATGCACCTCACTGCCTGCATCACCTTTGTCTATTGATGGACTACACTCTTGAAATGGAATACAAAGACTATCCTTTAATTGCCAACAAAAGCCTTCATCAGCCAACTAACAAGGACAATGCCTCTGTGTGATCTTCTGCAGTTAATCCAAGATGGACTTCAAAGACATTAGTCATTAATCTTACAGTTCATAAAAAATCTTTTTTTTTTTTAAACACTGGACCTAAACACTTAGTTTACTAATCTTAAACCATGACCTGCACTGCATATAAATAACTAATACTGGCATTATATTCATGCCGTTTAGCCAGAAAGGAACTGGCCCCCACAGTGAGCCTGGTTTCTCCCAAGAGAACATCTTATGGAGTTTTGTGTTCCTTGTCACAGTCGCCTTCAGCTTGCTCACATGGGTTCTAAATACAATTATTATTTAATTATTTAATTTTTACACACAGTTTACAATCATATTTAAAGGTGCTATATGTAATATTTTTACTGTACTAAATCAAAAATGACCATAATACGTCATTAGAGAATTAGGAAACATGCTAAGTTGAAATACTGTCTTCTCCGATAACAATGCTACAGCCAGTATATTCTACTTTGAAGTTTCCATTCCGGCTGGAATTTCTGTTTATGTTTTGGCCTGTATGATCCCGCCCACTGCTCACTCACCAATAGTATTTCGACACCGCCGGGTTGCCAGATTTGAACAAGTTTGTAGGCAAACAACACTGCGAGCAAACGAACTGGATCAGAGATAACAGATTCCACCCAACCTAAAAAGCCTCGCCATCCGTCTACAAACCACCATGACCAGAGGCATAGTAAAACAAGGATTAATATTAGCTGACCAACTTACAGTGTAAAGCTCGTCACTTGACATTTTCAGTTTCGCTCGTTTCAGTTGCGTGTCCTCATTCTGGCAACCCGCATGAGCTTTGAGTCTGGGGCGGGGCAGACAACTCTCCAATATTTTGAATTTGGACTGCAGTACCCATTTCAAACGCTTGTTGTCAATCTTACATATAGCACCTTTAATCAAACTAAACAATGATCACTCTAAGACTTTATAGATATTACAGTTTCATTTTTTTAATACATGATTTTCTGTACAACTGCTTTGAAATTATGTGTGTTGTGAAAAGCGCTATACAAGTAAAAATGACTTGACTTAATGCTACATATACAGTTGAAGTCAGAAGTTTACATACACTTAGGTTGAAGTCATTAAAACTAATTTTTTAACCACTCCACAGATTTAATATTAGAAAACTATAGTTTTGGCAAGTCGTTTAGGAGATCTACTTTTTTTTTTTTTTCAACAATTGTTTACAGACAGATTGTTTCATTTTTAATTGACTATATCACAATTCCAGTGGGTCAGAAGTTTACATACACTAAGTTAACTGTGCCTTTAAGCAGCTTGGAAAATTCCAGAAAATGTCAAGCCTTTAGGCAATTAGCCAGTTAGCTTCTAACAGGCTAATTGGAGTCAATTGAAGGTGTACCCGTGGATGTATTTTAAGGCCTACCTTAAAACACGGAGCCTCTTTGCTTGAGATCATGAGAAAATCATACGAAATCAGCCAAGACCTCAGAAAAAAAAACTGTGGATCTCCAAAAGTATGGTTCATCATTGGGAGCAATTTCCAAATGCCTGAAGGTACCACGTTCATCATTACAAACAATAGTGCGCAAGTATAAACACCATGGGACCACGCAGTCATCATACCGCTCAGGAAGGAGACATATTCTGTCTCCTAGAGATGAACATAGTTTGGTGCAAAAAGTACAAATCAATCCCAGAACAACAGCAAAGGATCTTGTGAAGATGCTGGAGGAAACAGGTAGACAAGTATCTATATCCACAATAAAATGAGTCCTATATCGACATAACCTGAAAGGCTGCTCAGCAAGGAAGAAGCCACTGCTCCAAAACCGGCATTAAAAAGCCAGACTACAGTTTGCAAGTGCACATGGGGACAAAGATCTTACTTTTTGGAGAAATGTCCTCTGGTCTGATGAAACAAATTGAACTGTTTGGCCATAATGACCATCGTTATGTTTGGAGGAAAAAGGGTGAGGCTTGCAAGCTGAAGAACACCATCCCAACCGTGAAGCATGGGGGTGGCAGCATCATGTTGTGGGGGTGCTTTGTTGCAGGTGGGACTGGTGCACTTCACAAAATAGATGGCATCATGAGGAAGGAAAATTATGTGGATATATTGAAGCAACATCTCAAGACATCAACTAGGAAGTTAAAGCTTGGTTGCAAATGGGTCTTCCAAATGGACAATGACCCCAAGCATATCTCCAAAGTTGTGGCAAAATGGCTTAAGGACAACAAAATAAAGGTATTGGAGTGGCCATCACAAAGCCCTGACCTCAATCCAATAGAAAATTTGTGGGCAGAACTGAAAAAGCGTGTGCGAGCAAGGAGGCCTACAAACCAGTTACACCAGTTCTGTCTGGAGGATTGGGACAAAATTCCAACAACTTATTGTGAGAAGCGTGTGGAAGGCTACCCAAAATGTTTGACCCAAGTTAAACAATGTAAAGGCAATGCTCCCAAATACTAACAAAGTGTATGTAAACTTCTGACCCACTGGGAATGTGATGAAAGAAATAAAAGCTGAAATAAATAATTCTCTCTACTATTATTCTGACATTTCACATTTTGTTGTTGTTTTTTATCCCCTTTTCTCCCAATTTGGAATGCCCAATTCCCACTACTTAGTAGGTCCTCGTGGTGGCGTGGTTACTCACCTCAATCTGGATGGCAGAGGACAAGTCTCAGTTGCCCCACTTCTGAGACTGCCAATCCATGCATCTTATCACATGGCTCATTGTGCATGACACCGTGGAGGCTCATGCTACTCTCCACAATCCATGCACAACTTACCACACACCCCATTGAGAACGAGAACCACTAATCGCAACCATGAGGAGGTTACCCCATGTGACTCTACCCTTCCAAGCAACCGGGCCAGTTTGGTTGCTTAGAAGACCTGGCTGGAGTCACTCAGCACGCCCTGGATTTGAACTCGCACCTCCAGGGGTGATAGTCAGCATCAAAACTCGCTACCCAGGCCCTGACATTTCACATTCTTAAAATAAAGTAGTGATCCTAACTGACCTAAGACAGGGAATGCTTAAATGTCAGGAATTGTGAAAAACTGAGTTTAAATGTATTTGGCTAAGGTGTATGTATTCATGTGAGTAAATGTACAATTTCCGAATATTAGATTGTTTCCTTTAATAATCATTCAAGTGAAACTGCTTCAATGTACATTTTGATGAATAAATATTTGAAATGTATACTGGTTCAAAAGACAAAAGACATACAGTTTATGGCTTGGTCTTGGTTGGTTGTCAGTTAAGTGGTTTATGCTGTCCTTATATTACATTCTATTAAAGACTGAAAGCAGCAGCATTAATCTTTTAAACATGAGTTAGACAATAAAATACACTGCACATCCTACACAGTTGAAAAGATTGGAATAAGACTGAAGATATATGATACTGGTCTGTTTTCACAGGTTTGAATGCATGCCAGCAAGAACTAATCACCAATGTCAGTTTAACCACTGAGCTGCAATCTGAAGTCCTGCTGCCTTGTTCATTTGAATCAGACCTCTTGAAATCAAACCGGACAGCAGATACAAGTGTGGTGTGGAGTTAGCTCAACACATCTGAAGGGTGAGGCAATATTCTGGAATAACCGACGTGGACAGATTAAGATATTCTCAAAATTGTCTGAATCTGGATTGTCAGAATTTCCCCTCCTCATCCGTAAAGTGCAGTAGTCTGATCTGGGTCTCTACTACTGTGAACTGAATTGTACTGATTTTCTTCTTTTTCTTCTTTTTTTTTCTGCCCTAAAAGTGTCTAGGCATCAGAGACCGTAAGTCGTTGAGACACCAAACTTGGCAGGATGGTCCCAAATCCCCCTCACTACTCAGGCGCACAAACGCACACCCATCTGACCCTAGGTGGCGCTATAATAAACACTTTTGCATTTTTGGCTCATATATCTGCAACTGTAAGGGTTAGAATCGAAATTATTTTTTCCTTGTGTCAAGCCCTACAAAATGTATATCTCCGATTTAATTTCCATCTATCATTTTAAATTTTTTGAAAAACATACTTTTTCGATCTCCTCCTAGACCATTAGTCCAATCGGCATGCAATTTGGTATATATCATCTACAGACCCTCATTACAAAAATGTATCAAAAGAATTTCGATACGTGAAATCGCTCCGAAGATATTAACGATACAGTTCCTTCGGCTTAATGCAATTTGAATAATTAATCAATATCTACTCATCGCAAACTCCAAATGCAACCAAACTCGGTGCATATAGTCAACAGGACATTTAGAAGACGTCAGCAAAGTTTCGTACAGTTCCACCCCTAGGGAGCGCTACAACTAAAAAAACTGTCATAACTTTACAGCCGTTTGAGTGACAGTTCAAATTAAATATGCATCTTCTTTGGTTCAAATGCTAACATATTCTTAAAAAATCGATTCGACAAGGGGCCTGGGTAGCTAAGTGGTAAAATACGCTGGCTACCACCCCTGGAGTTCACTAGTTTGAATCCCAGGGTGTGCTGAGTGACTCCATCCAGGTCCCCTAAGCAACCAAATTGGCCCGGTTGCTAGGGAGGGTAGAGTCACATGGGGTAACCTCCTTGTGGTCGCTATAATGTGGTTCGTTCTCAGTGGGGCGCGTGGTGAGTTTGGCGTGAAGCCTCCACATGCGCTATGTCTCCGTGGCAACGCATTCAACAAGCCACGTGATAAGATGCGTGGGTTGACGGTCTCAGACGTGGAGGCAACTGGGATTCGTCCTCCGCCACCCGGACTGAGGCGAATCACTACGCGACCACGAGGACTTTGGTCCATTCCAAAAGCACATTGGAAATTGGGCATTCCAAATTGGGAGAAAAAATAAAAAATAAAAAAATAGATTCGACAAATTAACAAAAATGGCCGCCACCGTCCAATAAAATTTCAGCACCTTATAACTCGTATTGGGAATGGACGAGGGTTATGGAACTTACTATACATAAGCAGGGTGTCAATTCGAAGCCGGATATAACATTTTGTGACAATCGGCCACACAGTGGCAGTATAATTATATATACCATATAGGCTACAACACAAATTTGTAGCTTCTTTGAATCCACCAGTGCCCCACATTGATATGGTCACATGGATTTTCATTAAAGTTCCAAGAGGTCTGGTCTCTACATTTCCTTCCTTTTAAACTTTGAATACCCCTGGTTTATATGAAATAAAGTTAATATTTATTGCACCAATAGATGAAATATCGTGTGCATGCTAAAAGATCCATGTTTAAATAGAGCAGGGCCATAGAATAACAAACAATATTTTAGTAGCATGTATAGGTGGTTATACACGGGATGTAGTATTCGGAGTCACCTCTGCTAGTCATGCTAGTTCATGAGAACTATTTTGCATATTGCATTGTCATGCAGGACAGTTTGCGGAACACACTGCAAGAGTTAAATTTTCGTGTATGTCATTTCGCGTTTTGTTCATGGTTAAATTGTTTTATGGAGAAATAATGGGTATACAAAAGCAACATTACACACTCGATGGATTTCCTATTTATTTATCTATCATCAAAGGTGTTTCTTGTCTTCTCAAGTTTATTATTTGTTTTAGATCTGCATATGAATAGGTTAATTAGTGTTTGAAAAAGAAGCGCTTGTTGCAGATGTAGCCTGACACCAGGACTCGCTCTCACTGCAAAGCTTAATAAACATATCCTGTCTGATCGTATCCTAATTTTTTTGTCTAACCTATTTTTACTTAAGACATATTTGACTGTGTTTACAGACTTTTTACAGAGTGTGTGTTCCTGCGCTGGTAAAAAAGAAAAATGCAGTGTTTTATCTGCTTACTAAAAAAACGCCCTGTAATAATTAATTTTAATTTATTGCTGCTTGTTATTTTTATTCACGCAGACTACAATATCATAATTATCATAATAAAATAAATAAAAATAAACAAATAATTCCACCTTCCTACTAGGAAAAGTGCAATGGCACACCACATGATGTTAGACTTCCAACTTGGAAATTCCTACAAATTATTGCATTCCACTTTTGCCAAGTCGCAATGGCCTGTCGTCACACAAACATTCCAAAACCAGAAAGACGCACAAACTTGGTACTATACCTTGTCTTTTATTTAAAAATAACACTCTGTGAAGCAAAGGTTCTGCATTACATGATGATAACACTTGTTTAACAAACATTTGCAAAGACACGTGTTCTAATCATGCTACATTGTACTCTTTCTATAAGTACCTGTAACGCAAATGCGAGCACTGCAGCATCATTTATAATATGGTTACTCTGACATATCTCTAATAACAGTCTAACACCTGCTAGACTAACAAGATCGTTCCAATTTTGTTTTCTTATAATATTATGACCATCATGCAATTAAATGCCATTATGATCAAACATCAAAGATATCAAGTAGAAATATCCCACATCCAAGTTTCCTGTAACACAACATAATGACTAGACTTTCATTTTGATAATAGTTACATCATGGCAACCAAAAAAATAAAATTCCTGCATTCATCTCCAAAACATCACATTTATGTTAGTTTGTCCCTCACACTCTGAATTACAGTTCTCATGACTTAGCCCAGAGCTGTCCCCAAACTATGAGCAAATGCTCTGGATTTAAATGAAACTGATTTCTATTTCTATAACATATTTTAAGATGCATCTAAGATAACCATTTTTTTAAATGTACATGGCAAAAGGCATTTATTGATTGTAAAACAATAGACGGTATCCACCAAGCTTCTTTCTGTTTCGTTTCTGCAGATAACACCTCTTAGGGCCGCAGAGCAAAGGCCACTAATACAGAGAGTAAGTACACTATTATTTGGACTCCTGCAGCATTCTTTTTTTTAGGACATGAAATCGGGGCATGGAAATGGAGATGTATAAGAGATGATATGAGATGAGTTGTTTGAAATTTGGAAGACTGAAGAGAATCATAAAGACTTGGTTGAGTTGCCTAGTTTGTTACTATATTTAAAGGGGCAACTAATCAATTATCAGATTGATCACTGATTATCATTTAGATTTCACAGTTTTATTTATCAGTCATTGACAGTATTGAGTCGGGGTCTAAGGTGAACAGAAAAGTGTCAGAAGTCGAGAAAAAGAGACCCAATAGCAGAGGAACAGTTCAAAAGGATTTATTTACAATAAATGATCATTTCAGCAAAACTTGAGGAATCCTCCGTGAAGAGCACGCCCGCAGGCGAGTGGCAGATCCGTGAGGAAATCTCTGCTGAAGAGTCGTGTGTGCTCTCGGCATGCGGGAAGAGACGGGCAACCAAAAGATATACGAGACAGGACCAATTAGGCAGAGAGAGCAAGGTAAGTTACTTCACACCAAACAGCTTTCTATAATGATAACACACAACATGGAACGGTAGCATGGAAACGCTGATTCTGCATGCCAGCGGCACCTGAAACACACGAGGGAGAAACGTCAACACAATTAGACCAAAAAAAACAGAACATGGATTATAAGTGTCCAGATCCTGACACAGACCGAAACCAAACCATACAGGAAGTCAGGATCCAGACATCATGCTCCGGACATGAAACAAGACCGACTGAAGAGCGCACAATGGTAACTCACAACCAGAACCGTGCACTCAACACAAAGACAGGACACGAAACACAAGACAGAATATGGGGCGATGATATCACGGTCCCATCAGACAAATCCCAACCTGACAAATTGGCAGGAACATGACAGAAAGTGTGCCATGTGTAGTTGGGATGCATTGCACTGGCAGGCCGTTCAAACACAACCTTGAAACTATGCATATCAGCAGTTTATTATGTACTCTTTCTTCCCAATAACATGCCAAGCTGTTCGACCCCATAAATCACATAAACGGCTCCAATGATGACTGTGACCACATCAGCTCAGAGAACAAGTTCAACAGCATTTACTGTCATTTTGATATCATGATGTTAATGTGGAGATATTACAACATTACGTTCTCATTAGATTTTTTCCTTGCTTGCATGCATATTAAAATGTTTGATTAACTGTAGAGAATGTGTAGTGAAACTAGCGCAGAAGCACATTTATAGAGATAAACCTCAAAGTGTTAATATTTGAGAGACCTAAACAGTTGGATGTGTAAACATGCTCCCTAAAATAAAATAAAAAAATGTGGAGAGCTTGTCATCTCCCCCAGACATATCAATATGTCAATACCCGGATCAAAGTCTTAAAAAGTTGCTTAATCATCCCTTCATGTGATTTTTTTCACTTACTATCTACAATCACTGAGCACTTTATTAGGAACACCTGTACACCTACTTAATCATGTGGCAGCAGTGCAATGCATAAAGTAATGCAGATACGGGTAAGGATCAGTGTTGGGTAAGTTACTCAAAATAAGTAATCCACCAAAGATTACTGATTACCCCGGTAATAATGTAATCAGATTATTTTACTGATTATGTCATCTAAAAAGTAATCACATTACTAATTATTTTACTTTTTAAGTAAATCTTAATTTGTGTTCAACAGAAGAAAGAAAGTCATACACATCTGGGATGGCATGAGCGTGAGTAAATGATGAGAGAATTGTCATTTTTGGGTGAACTATTCCTTTAAGGTGTTTATTTCTACCTGTATATCTGACCCTAATGTTATCAAGTTTATTCAGTTATATTAAATATTATACATCAGTTAGTTCCAGTCCTCGAATCTGATTGGATGAGAGGCATTTTAGGATTAGAGTGCTGATAAATGAGTAATAACAGCTATAGGACATTTTACTGTTTGTATCACTCCTCTTGAGTTTGTGACATTCTAACCAGAATAATGTGAGAGATATTGATTCATCCTTGTAAAATTACACATTTACACATTTACAAATTATTATTAAGAGAAGGCGACACATTACTGTCTTTGTGTAATGAGTGAGTTTCTCTGGGGACAGAAAATCTGCGTTTTCTCTCAGTGAGCAGATTTACACAATCAGAACAGCAGCATTGTCTCTCGTGCCGCCTTCATGTGCCATCGAAATACACATGAACACCCTCTCAAGTATTTTGACTGGGAAATGCAGAGATAATTTTGATACCTGATTTTGCTAGTAGTGAGGGGACATAAACTTTGAACATGGTGATGGAAAGAATGGTTTCTGTGTCGGTGTCAATATAAGAGTTCCCTAAGAAATATGCAAGAATGAAATTAATTTTTTTTTCTCTCCAATAACAAAAAACTTTAACGTGACTACTCTCATGCTCATAACTGCGACTTTGGAAATGGGAATCGCTCGGTGTGGTTACTACCACACTATATCTGAGGAATAGACAGTCAGCATTACTGTTCATCACTGTTTTCAGGTACACACCCTTAGTCGCTCTGTCTTTCACACGCACGTCTTTACTCCAATAACTTTTTAGAAACAGTCCAAGCTGTCATAACTAGTTTAAAATTGACGCTTTCAAATTAGTAGCGAAGGCTTTGGCGCATCTTTCGAACAAGCAATGGCAGATCTTGGTCCATGGCATAAGAAAATAGTTCCACACACAAAATGTTTTTTTAGACCCTCCTTGTTGTTTTTTTAATCTAATTTATTTACTTGTCAATTGAACAGTTGTATACAAGTAATATCCCACTCGCAATCTTGCTGTATTGTCCATCTGTCAGCATGGCTGTGATTACCTCAGGCCGTGCTGATATAGGGTCGTAACTGCACTCTTGCTCATTTAATATTGCTTTAGCATTTTATCCTCTTAAAATAGAAAAAAAAAAATTTATATAACGTAATGTAGGACCAGTTTATTTAGATGTTACAACCTGAAGCACATTTTTAGGATACCTGTTAAACAGTGATGGGCAGTAGCTTTGCTACAAATAGCGAAGCTATTAGCTTAACTTCATTTCTCAGTAGCAAGGTGGTAGTTTTGCTAGTTTTAAGGGTGTGTTCACACTTGGAAGGTTTGGTTAGATTAATACAAACTCTGGTGCGATTGTTCTGTTGGTGCAGTTCATTTGAACAAGTGTGAACGCTGCCATCCGAACCTTGGTGCGCACCAAACAAGCGGACCGAGACCGCCTGAGCACCTTTGGCACCAATTACAGCCTCAAGTTTTTTGAGTATGATGCTACAAGCTTGGCACACCTATTTTTGGGCAGTTTCTCCCATTCTTCTTTGCAGGACCTCTCAAGCTCCATCAGGTTGGATGGGGAGCGTCGGTGCACAGCCATTTTCAGATCTCTCCAGAGATGTTCAATCGGGTTCAAGTCTGGGCTCTGGCTGGGCCACTCAAGGACATTCACAGAGTTGTCCCGTAGCCACTCCTTTGTTATCTTGGCTGTGTGCTTAGGGTTGTTGTCCTGTTGGAAGATGAACCTTCACCCCAGTCTGAGGTCCAGAGCGCTCTGGAGCAGGTTTTCATCAAGGATGTCTCTGTACATTGCTGCATTCATCTTTCCCCCGATCCTGACTAGTCTCCCAGTTCCTGCCGCTGAAAAACATCCCCACAGCATGATGCTGCCACCACAATGCTTCACTGTAGGGATGGTATTGGCCAGGTGATGAGCGCTGCCTGGTTTCCTCCAGACATGACACTTGCCATTCAGGCCAAAGAGTTCAATCTTTGTTTCTCATGGTCTGAGAGTCCTTCAGGTGCCTTTTGGCAAACTCTAGGCGGGCTGTCATGTGCCTTTTACTGAGGAGTGGTTTCCATCTGGCCACTCTACCATACAGGCCTGATTGGTGGAGTGCTGCAGAGATGGTTGTTCTTCTGGAAGGTTCTCCTCTCTCCACAGAGAAACGCTGGAGCTCTGTCAGAGTGACCATCGGGTTCTTGGTCACCTCCCTGACTAAGGCCCTTCTCCCCTGATCGCTCAGTTTGGCCGGGCGGCCAGCTCTAGGAAGAGTCCTGGTGGTTCCAGACTTCTTCCATTTACGGATGATGGAGGCCACTGTGCTCACTGGGACCTTCAATGCTGCAGAAATTTTTTCTGTACCCTTCCCCAGATCTGTGCCTCGATACAATCCTGTCTCAGAGGTCTACAGACAATTCCTTGGACTTCATGGCTTGGTTTGTGCTCTGACATGCACCGTTAACTGTGGGACCTTATATAGACAGGTGTGTGCCTTTCCAAATCATGTCCAGTCAACTGAATTTACCACAGGTGGACTCCAATCAAGTTGTAGAAACATCTCAAGGATGATCAGTGGAAACAGGATGCACCTGAGCTCAATTTTGAGTGTCATGGCAAAGGCTGTGAATACTTATATACGTGATTTTTTTTTTCGTTTTTTATTTTTAATAAATTTGCAAAGATTTCAAACAAACTACTTTCACATTGTCATTATGGGGTATTGTTTGTAGAATTTTGAGGAAAATAATGAATTTAATCCATTTTGGAATAAGGCTGTAACATAACAAAATGTGGAAAAAGTGAAGTGCTGTGAATACTTTCCGGATGCACTGTATATAGCCAATATACTGTATATATATATATATATATATATATATATATATATATATTTATATATATTACTGTTGGTTAGTATAACATTTCTAGCATAAAATAGTGGACAAATAGATCATGTTTCACTACTTACTGTACATCTTACATGACACTGACACTTTTAACCTGTTTCTGAACTTGCTGATGTGTTGTGACGCGTGCTCGCGCTGCTCCATTTGATTCCAGCTTCATTTCAATGAAACGTGAGTCCCACCTTCTTTAATTTGATTGGTCATCTTAAACAACATTGACTAGCAGTATTAAACTAAAAAGCATGTTAAACATTAAACTTTGTTTAACCATTATGTAATCCCTGCAACAATTTAATGACATTTAGACATCAGTGCATAATGGACTGCAATAAGAATATAAATTATTGGGGGAGGGGGGCAATTTGACCATATCTGATTGTATATTGTGGTCAAGGCCCTGCCTGAATAACCCTACACACATCATCTTTACCTAACACTTTTGATCCTAGTTACGAAACTGAAGAAATATTAGATAATTTTCTCCTTCAAAACAAAGACTGTTTTAAGAATTAAATGACAGTATATATTGGAGTCACGCGATGCCATGCAAGAGTAAGACGTGTGAAAGACGAACTCTGCACACTTTGCTCGTTTTTTTTATTATTTAACGTCATAGACCGGTGAGATTCGATACTCCCTGCTACATATCTGTTCTTTGAGGTCAGCATGGCAAAGAATTCAAAAAACTTATGTGCTCAAGCTGAAACCTGTGACAGACCCACAGACCAGGGGCTCAATTTGGACGGTGCGGCGGGAGAAATCCAGCGGCAACTGTCGAGCATATCTGTGATGCTGATGAAGGTTGTGGCTGACTTGGAGGATCTTGTGGTAATACTTTGATCGATTACGGCAATGGAAACGAAATTCAGTTACAAGAATCTGGGACATCAAGAGACGTATCGATTATCTGGAGTCATCGGAGAGGGAATTAGCTGATAATCCACTAGCGACCAAGGCAGATTTACAACACGTTTTTTGAAAAACTGGAGAAACGGAGCCGGCGGAATAACATCCGAATTGTTGGAATTCCTGAGCATGAGGAAGGCAGAGATATGGTGAAATTCCTAGACGAGCTCTTCCCGAGTCTACTCGACATAACAGGCCATAAGCTGGAAATCGAGCAAGCTCACAGAGTCCTGGCTCGGAGATCCACTGAGGGAGACAGGCCCGTGTTGCGCGAGTCGAGGAGCAAAGGAAAGCTTTCTTGGAAGAATCACAACATTTTCTTGTTCCCAGATTTTGTGAATTAGACAAGAGAGAAACGTGATTGTTTCAAGGAATGCAAGAAACTCTTGCATCATCTGAAGATCGCTTTTGCTCTGATGTTCCTGGCCAAATTGAGAATAGATACTAAGGATGGCCGCAAAATATTTGCATGCCCACAGCAAGCATTGTCTTTTATAGAGTCAATGGGTGAGTAAACCATTTGGTGACTTTCATATGGCCGCCGAGTGGGCTGTCTTGATGTACTCACTCTTGGCTGTCTGAGGAAGCTGGGCACCATTTTTGTTTCTTTTTGTGTTGGTTCCGCCTAGAGGCTGCAGTTTGTTTTATGAAATAACACTCTTTTAAGAAACCTTTGGCATCGATGAAGGGACGCTTTTACACTGAATTACACTGATGAGAATAGATACTAAGGATGGCTGCAAAATATTTACATGCCCACAACAACCGATGTCTTTCATAAAACCAATGGACTGAGGAAGTAATGGTGTGTTTCGCTGAATATACTCTTTGAGCATCTGAGGAGGCTGGGCGTCTTTTTTGTTTCTTTTTGTACTGGTTCTGTCTAGCAGCTGGAGTTTATTTTGAGGAATAACACTCCTTCGGGACAGTGTTGTGGATGAATCTGCTCGTTTATTGTTCTTGTGCCTCCTATTGGATGGAGTTTGTTTCGTGGAATATTTTTTGCAGGACATTGGAAGGATTACATCATTTGCTGCACTCATGAACAGCCGGCTCACTGAACATTGATTTGACTGTCCAAGGAAACTGAATGGCTTTATTTTATTTATTTTTTAAATATTTTGTATTATTTATTTATTTATTTTTTATGCTGGTTCCGCTAGAGGCTGGAGCTTGTTTTGTGGAGGAACACACCTTCGAGACGAATCTGCACGTTCTTTGTGTTTATTCTGCCTATTGGCTGGAATTTGTTTGATAGATTATTTTCTGTTATGTAATTCTGTCTCACAGAATTTGTACAGAAGCACCAGACTTGAGCAATCCGACGGCAAAGTTGTTGCGGAGACTCTCGTAGGCATACATGGATTGTTTAGAGGGATGGACGCCGGTTAGCGCTGTCATGCATGGGGTTAATGCACACGTTTTTTTTTTTCTGTTTGTTTGGTTCAGTGGGAAGTTCAGGATTTGATTGTTGAACTAATGGGGAATGTGGTCTTTATAATTTTATTTTTTACACACAATCTATTTTTTCTCATATGTCAAAATGTCAGATGTTAATATGAGTGGATTGTCTCTCTCCACGTGGAATGTGAATGGGTTGGGGCACCCCATAAAAAGAAGGAAGGTTATTTATTTTCTTAAACGTAAGAAATATGATATAGTGTTTCTTTAAGAAACACACCTTTCCCTGCAGGAAGCTGAAAAATTTGGGAAGATATGGGGTGGACATATTTTCTTTAGTGCTGGCTCAAGTAAAAACAGGGGGGTCATTATATTGATAAATAAACATCTACAATTTAAATGCATCAAACAGATTAAAGATAAATTAGGAAGAGTCATGATTGTTTTAGCAGAAATTCAGGGGCAAAGGTTGATTTTGGCTAATATTTACACACCTAACGCTGATGATCAGGGCTTTTTTATAGATATTGAAGGGATGTTGCAAGCCGCTGGCACCCTTCATGATATAATATTGGGAGGAGACTTTAATTTATTGATGGACTCAGTCCTTGATCATAGTGAAGCAAAAGTGTGCAAGCCCCCTAGTGCAACACTGACACTTCACAGGATGTGTAAAAATCTTGGTCTTACATATATTTGGAGACTTTTGAACCCATCTGGTAGGGATTATACATTTTTTTCATCAGTCCATAAGATTTATTCTAGAATAGATGTTTTTTTATATATCTAAGTCCCTCATTTCTTCTGTCGTTGATTGCTCAATTGGAAACATCTTAGTCTCAAATCACGGCCTGTTGGTGTTGCCACAAATGGAGAAAAAGAAATCATATAGTTGGCACTTTAATATATCCCTTTTGCAAATCCTGATTTCCAACAAATGTTAAAGGCTGAAATCAGTGTTTATATGGAGACCAACTGATCCTCCGTATCCTCTGTGGGTGTGGCTTGGGAGGCACTTAAGGCGGTTCTTAGGGGTCGGATCATACAGTATGCCTTATTCATCAAAAAATCCAAAGCATGTGAACTCGTGGAGTTGGAAGAGAATATTAAAAGTACCGAGACAGAACTGAAGCGCAGAATGTCGTCTGATGGCCTCAGAGAATTGACCCGATTGAAATACAGATATAATGCTATTTTGTCGTGGAAGGTGGAGTTTTGGTTATTTTTGAGTCAGGGGACAAAGCAGGGAAGCTTTTGGCTAGATATATAAAGCAGAGAGAGTCTTTTTCTACCATTCCCTCAGTGAAATCTGCTGGTGGTGAAATATTTACCTCGGCCATTGATATTAATAATGCTTTTAAAGAATTCTATCTTGATATTTATAGTTCCACGTCTTTGTCTACTGATGAAGATTTTAGAAACTTTGTGGAACCATTAGAACTCCCTAAACTGATGACTGAGCAAAAAAATTCTCTTGATTCTGAGATAACCTTGGACGAGGAGCTTGACGAGGTAATTAAGACCTTGCCTACAGGCAAGGCTCCGGAGCCAGACGGTTTTGCCACTGAATTTTTTAGATCTTATGCTACAGAACTGGCTCCACTTTTGTTAGAAGTTTATACAGAATCATTAAAGAATGGAAAGCTCCCACCAACCATGACACAAGTCCGGATCAGTCTGATCCTTAAAAAGGACAAAGATCCAAGGGAGTGTAAGAGTTACCATCCAATTTCCCTGATCCAGCTAGACATTCAAATTTTGTCAAAAATTCTGGCTATCCGATTAAGTTATGACATCTCTTATACATATAGATCAGGTGGGGTTTATTCGAGGCCATAGCTCTTCTGATGACATTAGGCGTTTCATCAATATCATGTGGTCAGTGGCGAATGATCAGACTCCGGTCACTGCCATCTCACTTGATGCCAAAAAGGCATTTGATATTGTAGAATAGGATTATCCTTTTTATTTTTTTTAATTTTTATTTTTTTGTTTTTTTGAAGCAGAAAGAATTTATCAACCATAGATAGGAAAATACTTTAGTGTAAAGGACACTATGTAAACAGATTTCTAGAACCAAGAATACAGAGAACAGACAGAAAATAGTTGTTTACCATTCTTTTTCCAGAGTCTTTTGTTTTGTTTTTGTTTTTTTGGACATTTTGTGATTGGACATTCGTTGAATATTGTGAAAGCATTTTTTTATTTTTTTTATGGGATTATCTTTTTAAGATTTTGGAAATGTACGGGTTTGGGAATACTTTTATTGGATGGATTAAGTTACTTTATAGACACCCGGTAGCGGCGGTACAAACAAATTGATTAATTTCAGATTATTTTATTCTGGATAGGGGCACCCGGCAGGATTGCCCTCTTTCCCCATTATTGTTCTGTATTGCCCAGGAACCATTAGCAGCCGCAATAAGAAAGGAAGATGATTTTTCAGGGGTGGTGGCGGGAGGTGTGGCGCATAAGCTTTTGCTTTACGCGGATTATATTTTATTATTCATCTCCAACCCCACTAAATCTATGTCTTGCCTCCACAGGATTATTGGTTCCTTCTCTAAATTCTCAGGTTACAGAGTCAATTGGTCTAAATCCGAAGCTTTGGCTCTGACGGCATACTGCCCAGTAACGGATTGTCAGCCGGGCAACTTTTAGTGGCCCAAACAGGGCATTAAGTATTTGGGCATTTTATTCCCAGCAAATTTGTGTGATTTAGTTAGTTAATTTCAACCCTTTAATAAAAAGGTTTTCGAGTGATGTGAGTAAGTGGGCTTCATTACATTTATCTATGACTGGGAAGGTTAATGTTATTAAAATTAATCGTATTCCAAAATTCAACTACCTGCTACAGTCTCTCCCTGTAGATGTCCCCCTCTCTTATTTCAAGCAATTTGATAGCATAGCAAAGTCCTTTATTTGGAATGGTAAACGTCCCAGATTACATTTCAACAAGTTATATAGGCCGACTGACAAAGGTGGACTAGGCCTACACAAAATTTTGCTTTATTATTATGCATTCAGTCTCAGACATCTGGCTCATTGGTCGCTTCCACCTGAGAGAGCCCCTCCCTGGTTTTGTATTGAACAGGAAGTTATTGCCCCTATTTCTCCATTGCAAAGCCTTTCTATCAAACTAACCGAAGAATTTAAGTCACACCCCGTTATCTCACATTTGCACATGGTTTGGACAAAAGTTTCCAGAGTGTTTAATTCGGACATTTATTTAAATGTTGCCTCAAGCATATGGCTGAACCCTAAATTACATATACAAATTACATTTCTGTTGGTCAGAGTGGATTGTGAGGGTGGTTACTACACTCGGTGACCTACATGAGAGTGGAGTGTTGAGATCTTGTGATAATCTGATTCATCATTTTGGTATTCCCAAATCACAGTTTTATAGGTATTTACAGCTGCGCCACCTGCTCTCAGGGTCAGCCCAAGCCTTTATAGGGCCCTAAGCAGAATTTGATTCAGGGGCCCCTTGGTGCCGCAAATACGATTGACTATTGACAATGCTTGATTTTTCGCACACTATAAATCTAACACACTCATTATCAATTTTATTAGTTGAAGCTGTGTTGCTTACATCATACCAATGTCTGCCTTGCATGTTTTTACCCTTCTACGGTTTATAATTGTGACAGTAGCAAACCCACAAGAGTTGTCAGGTGTTAATTTGCACTTTAATATTCAAACGTCATGGTTACTGGTGTAACCTCCGTTCCCTGATGGAGGGAACGAGACGTTGTGTCGATGTAGTGACACTAGGGGTCACTCTTGGGAGCCCGAGACACCTCTGGTCTTTGATAAAAGGCCAATGAAAATTGGCGAGTGGTATTTGCATGCCACTCCCCTGGACATATGGGTATAAAAGGAGCTGGTATGCAACCACTCATTCAGGTTTTATGCTGAGGAGCCGATATAAGGTCCAGCCATTTCAGCGGGTAGTTCAGCGTTGTGGCAGGAGGGAAACAACGTCTCGTTCCCTCCGTCAGGGAATGGAGGTTACACCAGTAACCATGACGTTCCCTATCTGTCACTCACTCGACGTTGTGTCGATGTAGTGACACTAGGGGTCCCTATAAGAAACGCCACAACTGGCTGAACTGTGTTACGTGAACTGGCGGTGTGTGGTGGGCAGACTGCTGCGTGCCTCATAGCCAGCACACCAGGTTGACACGTAACCTCCCCCAACATAGTATGAGTGTCGAACGGCCCTTTTTGGGGACAAGTTGACTACCCAAAGATAGAGACAGGCTTAACCCAGTCGTGGCCTCTTTTCCCCTTCTCTTTTTCCACTCCCTAAAAAAGAGGGGGGATTATCCAACTGGGCCGCCAGGTCTAGTCGGGGGGTGTCCCTCCCAAGGGGAAGACACCGTGGAGACCACACCTCGCCCAAAGAGAGGGGGGGATATTTAAGTGGAAGAATACATCACATGGTCTTTCCAACCATGTGGAGAGCCTTCAAGGTAGATCCTGCCCAATGGGGGAGGAGTTACTACAAATATGGAGACTGGGGCAGAGGGGTTCTGCCCAAGGAAGACACAGATTGCCAGCAGGGAAACGAACTAGCGGAAGATATATATCGCATGGGGTTAGCCTTACAGGGAACCGCCACATGCGGAGCACCTACCCCAGAACAGGGCTCTTAGTTAGCACGTGTACTGGGCCGGCAGCGAGTCTCTCCGAAAACTCAACTGCCACAGGGCTCGGAGGAAGTCAACCAGGGAACAAAGTTTGTGAACACTACTGGGAATTAATGGCGCACGTCTTCAGCTCCAACGGAGGTGGAAGGCGCTATGTGCAAGCGATACACCCGGCCAGCTATCCCGGGCTTATCCGCTTGTGTTGCGTGCCACTACCTGGGACGAAACCGGTTCCACCCAGAGGTTGTAGAACCTTGCACAGGTGTTGGGTGTTGCCCAGCCCGCTGCTTTGCAAATGTCTGTTAGAGAGGCACCCCTGGCCAGGGCCCAGGGAGCTGCTACACTCCTGGTAGAATGGGCTGGTATCCCTACAAGGGGCGGCATGTCCTAGGCGACATATGCCATAGTTATGGCGTCAATGAGCCAGTGGGCGATCCTCTGCTTGGAGACAGCGCTTCCTTTCCGCTGTGCACCAAAGCAGACAAAGAGCTGCTCAGAGATTCTAAAGCTCTGCGTGCGATCCAAATAGATGCGTAAAGCGCGCACCGGACACAGCAACGACAGGGCTGGGTCTGCCTCCTCCTGGGGCAGCGCTTGCAGGTTCACCACCTGGTCCCTAAAGGGGTGGTGGGAACCTTGGGCACATAGCCCGGTCAGGGTCTCAGGATCACGTGAGAGTAACCTGGACCGAACTCCAGGCACGTTTAGCTGACAGAGAATGCTTTCAGGTCACCTACCCTCTTGATGGAAGTGAGCGCAGTCAGGAGGGCAGTCTCCAAGGAGAGTGCCTTAAGCTCGGCTGACTGCAAAGGCTCAAAGGGGGCTCTCTGGAGACCCTGAAGAACTACAGAGGTCCGATGAGGGAACGAGGCGCGGTCTGGAGGGATTCAGCCTCCTGGAGCCTCTTAGGAACCTGATGATCAGGTCGTGCTTCCCTAAGGACTTACCGTCGACTGCGTCGTGGTGTGCTGCTATGGCGGCAACGTACAACTTCAAGGTGGAAGGGGACAGCCTCCCTCCCAACCTCTCCTGCAGGAAGGAAAGCACTGATCCGACTGCGCATCTCTGGGGGTCTTCCCGACGGGAAGAACACCACTTAGCGAACAGACGTCACTTAAAGGCATATAGGCGCCTCGTAGAGGGGGCCCTAGCCTGAGTGATCGTGTGGTAGACCGCTTAGGTCATCCACGTCCCGTCCAGGGGCCAGACATGGAGATTCCAGAGGTCTGGGCACGGGTGCCAGATGGTGCCCCGTCCCTGAGAAAGAAGATCCTTCCTCAGGGGAATTCGCCAGGGGGAGCTGTCGCGAGGAGCGTGAGGTCCGAGGACCATGTCTGGGTGGGCCAGTAGGGTGCTACCAGGATGACCTGCTCCTCATCCTCCCTGACCTTGCACAGGGTCTGTGCAGGCAGGCTCACTGGGGGAAACACATATTTGCGCATGCCAGGGGGCCAGCTGTGTGCCAGCGCATCTATGCCGAGGGGGGCCTCGGTCAGGGCATACCAGAGCGGGCAGTGGGGAGGATTCTTGGGAGGCAAACAGGTGCACCTGTGCCTGTCGAATCAACTCCAAATCAGCTGGACCACCTGAGGGTGGAGTCTCCACTCTCCCCTGAGGGTAACCTGTCATGACAGCGCGTCCGCTGTAGTGTTGAGGTTGCCCGGGATGTGAGTGGCTTGCAGCGACTTGAAGTGCTGCTGACTCCAGAGGAGGAGACGGCGGGCGAGTTGTGACATACAATGAGAGCGCAAACCGCCTTGGCGGTTGACATATGCTAGCATATGTCAACGGTAGCATATGTCAACCGCCAAGGCGGTTTGTGCTCTCGTTGTCGTGTTGTCTGTCTGAACTAACACGTGCTTGCCCTGGATCAACGGCCGAAACCTCCGCAGGGCGAGCAGAATTGCCAACAACTCGAGGCAGTCGATGTGCCAATGCAGTCGCGGACCCGTCCAGAGGCCGGCGGCTGCGTGCCCATTGCAAACAGCACCCCAGCCTGTTTTGGAGGCGTCTGTCATGACCACGACGTGCCTGGAGACCAATTCTAGAGGAACACCTGCCCGTAGAAATGAGAGGTTGGTCCAAGGGCTGAAAAGACGGTGACAGACTGGCGTGATGACCACGCAACGTGTCCCGTGGCGCCATGCCCATCTCGGGACTCGAGTCTGGAGCCATTGCTGAAGCGGCCTCATATGCATCAACCCGAGCGGGGTGGCCACCGCCGAGGATGCCATATGCCCCAGGAGCCTCTGAAAAAGTTTCAGTGGAACCGCTGTTTTCTGTTTGAACGCCTTCAAACAGGCCAGCACTGACTGGGCGCGCTCGTTCATAAGGCGCGCCATCAAGGAGACCAACTCCAAACCGAGAAAAGAGATGCTCTGAACCGGGAGAAGCTTGCTCTTTTCCTAGTTGACCCGAAGCCCTAGTCGGCTGAGGTGTGAGAGCACCAGGTCCCTGTGTGCGCACAACATGTCTCGAGAATGAGCTAGGATTAGCCAGTCATCAAGATAGTTGAGAACGCGAATGCCCACCTCCCTTAACGGGACAAGGGCAGCCTCTGTGACCTTCGTAAAGACACGAGGAGACAGGGACAGGCCGAAAGGGAGGACTTTGTACTGATACACCTGACTCTCGGATGCAAACCGCAGGAAGGGTCTGTGTCGAGGAAGGATCGAGATATGGAAGTACGCATTCTTCAGGTCTACTGCCACGAACCAATCTTGATGCCAGACGCTCGGCAGAATGCGACTCACAGGTCCAAGATTGGCCGCAACCCACCGCCTTTTTTTCGGTACGATGAAGTAAGGGTTGAAAAACCCCTTCTTCATCTCGGCTGGAGGGACATGTTCTATCGCGCCCTTCCGTAGGAGGGTAGCGATCTCTGCACAAGGTAGCAGCGTTTTCGTCCTTCACCAAGGTGAAGTGGACACCGCTGAACCTGGGCGGACACCCGGCGAAGTGAATCGCGCAGCCGAGTCGGATGGTCCGGACCAGCCCTCGCGACGGATTGGAAAGCACAAGGCATGTGTCCAAGTTCTGCACAAGGGGGACCAAAGGGACAATGTCATCAGACGTACCGGCAGGTGGGGCCTCGCGGCAGGGCGGAGCTCGAGGTGCCACAGCATGTCGTGGCTGTGCTGAGTCTAAGGACATCGAAGCACTCGCCTGGCTCCTTGTGACCACCCCCGGAACAGCCTGGGACGGGGGAGGAAGAGGCCCGTCCTCGTGACCCGTGGAGACTGTCACATCGGGGGCGGATTTGTGCCACAGCTGGGCGCTCAGGGGCGGGAGACCGCAGCTGGAGTGCCAAACCTGCCAAATAGAGTGGTGGACGGTGGTCGTGATGACGGCCGTGCACACCGAATATGTGACCCAGGGAACAAGGAAACCGCTCTTGCTGAGCTCTTGAGTACTGCAACCACTTGGGCATGCAGCGCAATTAAATGCAAAAGGTAACAAAAAGATGAAGATCTGCTTACCAGCTCCAGAGCAGCGGGTTTCGTTGTCCCTGGGTCGCCCGTCTCAAGGGCGCTTTGAAGCCTTTCACGGGTTCTGGGTGGCCGTGAGACGGGTGGCGTCTGCTTCCTGTGGTGGGCTCCATGCTGGGGCCGGGCCGAAGGGGTGGGCTGCGGCGGAGCCAGTGCAGGGTGCAGGGGATGCCCTTGGCGATGAGTAGATGGGGTGCGGGATCTTGAGCCGTGCCGGGGCAGGATATGCCGGCTAGCATCCATCTACTGCTCTACCATCGAAAACTGCTGGGCAAAGTCCTCGACGGTGTCGCCGAATAGGCCCGCCTGGGAAATGGGGGCAGCAAGGAATTGTGTCTTGTCGGCCTCACCCATCTCGATCAGGTTGAGCCAAAGGTGGCGCTCCTGGACCACTAGTGTGGCCATCGTCCGCCCGAGAGACCGTGCCGTGACCTCGGGGAGTGAGGTCGGTCACCGAGCGCAGTTCCTGCATCAATCCCGGGGCGGAACTACCCTCCTTTAGTGCCTTGGCGGACTTGCAGGAGAGCCATGGCGTGCAGGGCGGAGGTGGCTTGTCCAGCGGCACCATAAGCCTTGGCCCTCAGAGACGACATAAACTTACAGGCCTTGGACGGGGGCTTTGGGCACCCGCGCATGGTGGCGGCGCTCTGCGGGCATAGGTGCACCGCGAGCACCTTTATCCACCGGGGGATTGCCGAATAGCCCTTGGCCGCCCCACCATCGAGGGTAGTGAGGTCGGGGAAGCTGAAAAGATCAGGACCAGGCAGTAAAAAGTGCCTCCCGTGATCTTGTCAGCTCTTCATGCACTTCCGGGAAGAAAGAAACGGGGGCGGGGCGTGGCTTTGAGCGGCGCCGTGAGCCCAGGAACCAATCACTGAGCTGCGAGGGTTCAGGGAAGAGCAGTGAGTTCCACTCTAGCCGATGCTCACGGCTGCCCGGGAAAGCATGTCTTCATCTCCGCATCAGCCTGTGACTGGGCAATCGACCCCGAAGGGAGGAGCCCAGCTGAGGCTTCCGACTGGACGAGCCCGCTCTCTGATGCTGCGCTCGAGAGCTCATCACTTTCGCGGGCTCCGAATAAGAGGTCGAACTCGCCGTGAGATGAGCCGGTGGACTCGTCCGGAAGCAGACGAGCATGCTGGGGAATGGGAGGTCCGCAGGGGGATACCCGGCTGAGGCGGTCCCATTGGGGTCCCAAATCGCCCCCAGTGCTAGCCGCGCTGGCCTCATACACGTGGGTAAAAGGACCGAGGCGGGAGCCTCTGGGGTGGCTTACTTTCTTACGAAGGCGAGCCACGACCGCAACGTTGCCATGGACATATTCTCGCAATGAGAACATGACCATCCACGAACGCTGTCTCCGCGTGAGTAGTGCCCAGACACGAAAGACAGTGATCGTGACCGTCAGAAGGCGAGAGATAACGAGCGCAACCAGGAATAACACACAATCGGAAAAGCATCTTTAAAAAGACGCATCTTTAAAAAGACGCGTCTTTAAAAAGACGTTCCGTGTGTGCCGCTCTTTTAGAGAAATACACTCTTTTAGAGAAATATACCATTTATTTCTGCCGAAGCGCCCAGGGGCATTCTCTGCAGTGCACCAGTGCAGAGGTGGGAGAAGCCGCTGAAATGCACCATCAGATCCAGCAGAGGTGAAGGAACAGTAGTATTCAGCTCAGTGAGCATGACCGTTCGGCTCCGAAGAGAAAATCTGAATGAGTGGTTGCATACCAGATCCTTTTATAACCGTATGTCCGGGGGAGTGGTATGCAAATACCACTCGCCAATTTTCATTGGCCTTTTATCAAAGACCAGAGGTGTCTCGGGCTCCCAAGAGTGACCCCTAGTGTCACTACATCGACACAACATCGAGTGAGTGACAGATAGGGAAGTACAGTTCTTTCAGTACTAAGTGCCATACTTAATGTGGTGTACTGAAAAGTAGCAAAATAAACCAGCAGACAATGCATTTACTGTAAACAAGTTACCACTTTAATTGCTTTTGGTTCAAAAAAATTAGCAACGTGCAAAAGTGCAGAACAATCAACTACAAATAAAATAACTTAAGATAAACAGTATCTTCTTATATAAAAAAATAAATGTAAATGTACAAAACTGACAATATTAAATTAAATACTTAAATAATGACATAAAATGAACAGATCAGATGGACCTGTAACAAGATAACAATAATGGTTCAAGAATAAAATATAAAGCTGAATAACAATCAGCTACAAATTAAAGGAGGTAATAGAGGGGGTTAAATATTGATTCTGTTTGTATATGTTTTTGCTTTTATTTGTTAATATATGAATCAATAAAAAAACTTTAATCTCAAATGACAGTATATATTCACAAATAATTCTGAATATATCAGTAATAGGATTTTAATAGGGTGTCAGGGTATGGCAGTTGTGAGGAAAGAAAAGAATGGGAAAATCACCAGTCTATCTGAATCACAAGTCCAGTATTTAAGTTGCTGCTGCAGTGACAGTTTCATTAACTCACCAATAGTCAAGTCAAGTCATTGTTATTTGTATAGCACTTTTTACAACACACATAATTTCAAAGTAGCTTTACAGAAAATTACGCTTTAACATAAACAGCTGTAATTTAGTAATTTCAAGTCATAATAGTGTGGTTTAATAAAAAATAAAAAAATAATATATAAACATGATTGTAAATTGCACCTTAAAATAAATAATACAAAATAATTATATTTATATTTAGACCCCCAGTGAGCAAGCTTAAGGCCACTGTGGCAAGGAACCCACAGCTCCATAAGATGTTAGTTAATGGAGAAAAATAACCTTGGGGGAAACCAGGGTCACTGTGGGGGCCAGTTCCCCTCTGGCTTAACAGCATGAATATAATGCCAATATTAGTTATTTATGTGTAGTACAAGTCAATATTTAAAATCTAAGAGCAAACTCTTAGAATTTGTTAAAGAGGTGAACTGGCAAAAACGATGTCAGTCTTTAGAAGTAAAGTCTTAGAATTTACATTCTTTTTTTTTTTTTTTAATTTTCTCCCCAATTTGGAATGCCCAATTCCCAATGCGCTCTAAGTTCTCGTGGTGGCGTAGTGACTCAATCCAGGTGACGGAGGACGAATCTCAGTTGCCTCTATGTCTGAGATCATCAATCCACGCATCTTATCACATGGCTTGTTGAGTGCATTACCATGGAGACATAGCGCACGTGGAGGCTTCACACTATTCTCCACGGCATCCACGCACAAATCACCACGCGCCCCACCGAGAGCAAGGATCACATTATAGCGACCACGTGGAGGTTAACCCAGTGTGACTCTACCCACCCTTGAATTTACATTCTTAATGAACTGCAGAAGTGCAAACAGATCTATCTATGTATTTCATTTTACGAGTGTAGTCCATCCTTTGACCAAGGTGATGCAGGCAGAGGTCAGTTAGGTGCACTGCAGTAAGCTTGTGGCAGATAAATTTCAGGTGGAGTTCTTAAGTCCAAGTTTCAGGCGGTGTCCAGTAAGGTATCCCATGTCTGATGGTTGGCGCTGGTATCAGTTCATCCTCTGTGAAGTCAATCAAAGTAGATTGAAGTGATATCTGGCTGGCACAGGCTGCAGTTAATTATCCTCTGTGAAGTCCATCGTAGTAGACTGAAGTGAAATCAGTGGGAGTTGGAAATCAGGCAGGATCAGAGTGGGACATCAGGCAGGACCAGAACTGGATCTGGCAGGCTCTGGTAAGGATCAGGATATGTATCCAGAGGTTAAGACAGATGGAGGATTTTAAACAAACAGAATAATATTAGTGTAGATGCCATTCACTTTAAAACAGGATTATAGAATATGAGAAGGGTTTCTGGTTCCAGCAGACCTAACTAATGCAGCATAACTATGGGGTGATAGATAAATTAGGTGTACATTAGTCAGAAGTATTTTAAAATGAATACGAAATTTAACAGGTAGCCAACGTAGTGACACTAAGATTAGGCTAGTATGATCATATTTCTTGGTTCTAGTCAGCACTGTAGCTGCTGCATTTTGAACTAATTGAAGTTTATTTATGGAACCTGCAGGACATCCTCCCAGTTATGCATTACAATAATCTAGTCTTGAGGTCATGAACGCATGAATTAGTTTTTTGGCATTAGAAAAAGAGAGCATGTGTCATAACTTGCAATATTTCTGAGATGGAAGAATGGTTTTCTACAAACATTGGAAATGTGGGATTCAAAGGACATATTGCTATCAAATATAACACATTAGTTCTTCGCTGTAGAAGATGACGTGACAATACATCCATCGATAGTCAAATTATATTTTAGCATCTTATTTTTAAAAGTTTTTGGTCCAATAATTACTACCTCTGTTTTGTTGGAATTGAGTAGAAGGAAATTTCTAGCCATCCAATCTTTGATATCATTGATACACTCTACTAACTTCGAGAATTGTGAAATTTCATTGGGTTTCGAGGAAATATAAAGTTGGGTATCATCAGCATAAAAGTGAAAATGAATTCCACGGTTCCTGATAATGTCTCCCAGGGGAAACGTATATAAGGAAAAAAGGAGAGGCCCTAAAACTTATCCCTGTGGCACTCCATACTTAACTTTAATTAACTTTTGTCATATACACAGACAAAGTGGTAGCGGTCGGATAAATAGGACCTAATCCAAGCTAATGCCTGTCCACAAATGCCAACATAATTCTCAAGCCTATCCAAGGGAATTTCGTAATCTATGATGTCAAAGGCAGCACTAAGATCTAAAAGCACAAGAAGAGAGAAACAGCCGCGATCAGATGATAAGAGCAAGTCATTTGTAACTCTGATAAGTGCAGTCACTGTACTATGATGAGGCCTAAATCCTGACTGAAATTCTTCATATATATACAATTTATTTGTAAAAATGAACATATTTGGGAGGACACTACCTTTTCTAATATTTTCAACATAAATGGGAGATTTGAGATCAGTCTATTATTAGCCAACTCTCTAGGATCAAGCTGTGGTTTCTTGATAAGCAGTTCAAATCAAATCAAATCACTTTTATTGTCACACAACTATATACACAAGTGCAACAGTGGGTGAAAGTCTTGGGTGCAGTTCCGAGCAACACAGCAGTCATGACAGTGATGAGACATATACCAATTTACAATAAACATCAGATTTACACAACACAATTTACATATCTAATATACACATAATTACACAACACAATAATAATATACAATGTACAGTATACAATACACACAATATAGAATACACATACACATAATATAGAATACACATACAATAAAAATAGTATATAAAGTATATATAAAATATACAGTAGGTTGTATAAAATAACTCCTATCTTAAATTTTCTTGGTACATGCCCTAAGGATAATGAGGAGTTAATAATATAAAGAAGAGGTTCTGAGGTTACAAGAAACACCTTTTTTAATAGCCTGGTCGGTATTGAATCTAACTAACATACATGTTGTTGATTTTGATGTTTTAATAAGTTTGTTTAACTCTTCCTGTCCTATGACAGCAAAGGATTGAAGTTGCTCGTGGGGAATAAAATGAGACACTGTCTTCAGAGGTGCTATTGCAGATGGTTGCATAATTCCAATTTTTTTCTGATGATTTCAATTTGATCAGTAAAGAAATTCATTAAGTCATTACTACTGTGCTGCGATGGAATATCTGGTTCAGACAAATCTTTGTTCCTTACTAATTTATCCACAGTACTGAATAAAAACCTAGGATCAGGGCTCCAGACTAACATTTGAGAGTGGTAGCACCAGTGCCACCAAGATCTACAGATGGTCGCACCACCTGAGTTGGTCATGGATAAATACTGTGATACCGCAGTATTCATACACTAAAATCATTATAAATGACAATAAAAGCAGATGTTACAACAGTCAGTTGGAACAGTCTGTTTATTTAACTTATCTCATTTTATCACTGAAGCTGCGTACGGACACACTTTCTATGAAAAATCTCAAGAGGATAGTACACGATCACACACATACACAGGGCAAAGTTACTTTATAAATCGCATCAAAATTCAGTCTAATACCATTTTTTATATTCACGCACTCATGCAGTACTTTGTTGTTATTTCATCAATCTCAATGTGACAGGGAAGCGGAGGGATAGTCAAAATGAGCCGCCAGTGTGTGTGTGTGTGCATGTGTGTCTGTGTGTGTGTCTATGACAGAGCTCCAGTTGAAGAGAATGAGACCTCAAACACAACATTCCGTCTGTGACATCCTCTGCAAAAAATAAAGTTATTTTGAAATGACTATTGTCACCCCGGCTTTAATATACTGTTATGAAAAGAATCACGTGTTGCAGCGTTGCGTCGTGTCTGGTTAGGACACTGTGTGACAATGGGAATTAGTTTTCTTTCACGGTTTTCTTTCATGTGGTATTTGCAATAAGATCATAGTAACCAAAGGTAAAAGTAAAACCATGATAACATGGACAGAAACCATAAAACAAATTATGCAATTTTTTTAAGAAAAACACATCCCTAAATTAAATTGTATTCCCTCACTACCCCGATTTATTGATATATTAATATAAGTTCATGGTAAAAAAAAAAAAATGTGTGGATTGAAAGCCTTAGCTACAATCTGTTCATGGAACAGATTTCTCCTTTATTCCTTTTCAATGCTGTTTAGAATGTTGGAGCCATTTAGTATGATTTTAAACTAGTTTAATCATCGACACATTATGGGCTTTCATAGAGGTTTTAAACAAATAATCAATGCCGAATCCGCGACCCAGCCCACTCACAGCGCTGTTTATGATGATCTGCACAGCTGAGCACTCGAGACCGGTCCAAATGTAAATGAACGTCTCTGCGCCGATCTTTCCATTGAGCCTTCAACCACGCTGACTGATCCAGGTAGAACTGTTTCCTTTAGTGTTTTGAAAGTTTGCCATTTGATATTTCTCATACGCAACAAGAAACGACAGCGCACAATCAGAGAGTCGGCTAACTTTTGTAGTCGCAACAGTGCAACCTCTTGCAAAGTTTAATCGCACTGATAGGAAAAATGGTTGCAAAATGCGACTATTTAGTCGCAGTCTGGAGCCCTGCCTAGGATTATTGTGGTTATTTTCTATGAGTTTGCTCAAATATGTAGACCTGGCAGCTTTTAGAGCCTTTCTGTAGCTAGAGACACTATCATTCCATGCACCACGAAAGACCTCTAATTTTGTACTCTTTTTTTTTTTTTTTTTCTCCATTTTTCGAGCTGCTCTCTTGAGAACATGAGTGTGATTATTGTACCACGGTGTGGTGCTTTTTTCTTTAATTTTCTTTAAAGGGGGACGACACTATCAAGAGTGCTAGTGAAGACTGTATCTATATTCTGTGATTACATCGATCACTTCTAAATTTTTTGGTTTACTGAGTATTTGAGACAAATCTAGAAGGTTATTAGTGAAGCTATCTTTATCTTTAGACCTTTACTAAGAGCAGCATACAAGAGACGAGGTAATGATCTGAGATGTCATCGCTCTGCGGCAGAATTGCTATATTATCAACATCAATTTCATATGACAGAATTAAATCTAGTGTATGATTATGGTGATGAGTTGATCCTGTCACATTTTGTCTGACCCCAACAGAGTTAAAATATCGCTAAATGCTGATGTGATGCCATGCGAGGAGCGGACGTGTAAACGAGGAGTTCATCGCACTTTACTGATTTTTAATTATTTTTGTGTTATAGTCCCGTGAGATTTGATACACCCTGCTACATATTTATTCTTTGAAGTCAAAATGATAAAGAATTCAAAATCCTCGGGCTCTGGAGATATTAAAAGACACTTACGTGCTCAAGCTGATACCTCTGATGGGCTTGCAGACCAGGGACTCGGTTTAGAAGGTGTGGTGGGAGAAATCCAGCGTCAACTGTCCAACATGTCTGTGATGCTGAAGAAAGTTGTTGCTGACTTAGAAGGTCTCGCTGTAATACGTCGATCGATTATGGCGAAATGAAATTCTCTGAGTTGGTTACAAGATTGTCAGACGTCGAAAAATGGATTGATTATCTGGAGTCATTGGAGAGGGTATTGTCTGATAATCCGCTGGCGACCAAAGTTGATTTGGAATGCGTTCTTGAAAAACTTGAAGACCTTGAGAATAGGAGCTGCCGGAATAACGTCCGAATTGTTGGAATTCCTGAGCATGAGGAGGGCCGAGTTATGGTGAAATTCCAAGACGAGCTCTTCCTGAGTCTGCTCGACATAACAGGCCACAAGCTGGAAATCGAGCGAGCTCACAGAGTCCTGGCTCACAGATCCACTGAGGGAGACAGGCCCGATCAATCCTGGCCAAATTCCAGAGATCATCTGATAAAGATCTTGTGTTATGCGAGGCGAGGAGCAAAGGAAAGCTTTCTTGGAAGAATCATAGCATTTTCTTGATCCCAGACTTTGCGAATTCGACAAGAGAGAAACGTGATCAATTCAAGGAATGCAAGTATTTTCATGCCCCAAGCACTGTCCTTAATAAAAACATTGGAGTGAGTAAGCCATTTGGTGTTTCTCATGTGAGTGGATTGACTCGCTGTACTTACTCTTGGCCGTCTGAGGAAACTGGGCACCATTTTTTTTATTTATTTATTTTTTTTCACCTAGCGGCTGTAGTTTTTTGTGGAATAACACTCCTTCAAGAAACTTTTGCATTGACGGAAGATCGCTTTTACACAGATGTTCCCGGCCAGATTGAGAATGGATACTAAGGATGGCCACAAAATATCTACATGCCTACAACAAGCAATGTCTTAATAAAGTTGATTGACTGAGGAAGTCATGGTGTGTTTCTTATGTGGCCTCTGATGAATTTGACTCGTTAAATATACACTTGACCATCCGAGGAACCGGGACACCTGTTTTGTTTCTTTTTGTGCTGGTTTCGCCTACCGGTTGGAGTTTGTTTTGTGGAATAACACTCCTTTGGGACAGTTGTGGATGAATCTGCTCATTCTTTGTGCTTATGCCTCTTATTGGCTGGAGATTGTTTTGTGGAGTATTTTTGCAGGACATTGGGAGGATTAAGTCAGCTGCTGCACTTAAGAAACAGCTGGCTCACTGAACACTCATTTGACTGTCCGAGGAAACTGAACAGCTTTATATATATATATATATATATATATATAATATATATATATATATATATATATAATATATATATATATTTTTTTATGTGTGTGCTGGTTCTGCTAGAGACTAGAGCTTGTTTTGTGGAGGAACACAGTTCGAGTCTACATGTTCTTTGTGTTTATTCTGCCTATTGGCTAGAGTTTGTTTTACAAAATATTTTTTGTTGTGTAATTTTGCCTCACAAAATTTTTATAGAAGCACCGGACTTGAGCAATCCGACGGTAAACTTGTCGCGGGGGCTCTCGTAGGCGTACATGGACTCTTTGAGTTTAGAGGGATGGACGCCTTCCTGCCTCCTCCTCCACGTGACGCGTGACCTTACCAACGAGCTTACGTCATCCCTCTCATGAGCGCACGTCACAGAGATGTACGGAAGCGAACATTTGTAGTTAAAAAGTATATAAGTATTGTTTTATTTCTAAAAATAATCAATCATTTGCGTTCAGAAGAGCTTCCAAGCGGGTTCGGAGGGCCGAAAGTTCCCATTGCCTGCTCAGGAGAACAAAGGGTGGGTATAAGGGTGGGAACCATCTCCAGGTCCAACTGCTCAGGTGTGGCTGTGACGTGGCATGGAGCAGGCTGAGGCGTTGCTGTGACGTGGCATGGAGCAGGCTGAGGCGTTGCTGTGATGTGGCATGGAGCAGGCTGAGGAGTTGCTGTGACGTGGCATGGAGCAATAGATGGCGCTAGCTCAGCGACCATGATGAGGAACTCTGGCATGGTGGCCATGACGTGAAACTCTGGCTTGGCGGCCATGACGTGAAACTCTGGCTCGGCGGTGGCCATGTCGTGGAACTCTGGCTCGGCAGCGGCCATGTCGTGGAACTCTGGCTCGGCATCCGCCTCCCCCACAGTGAACGTGGAACCAATGATCTGTTGGGCAAGGTCGATATATTGAGCCAGGCTGAGGGAACTGCGACCGCCAGGCATCAAAAAAGAAATGGACTCATTCAGTCCAAATCTAAAACAGTCTTTGAGGGCAACCTCATTAAAGTCCACCTGGCAGGTTAGACTGCAGAAGTCCTCAACATAGTCCTCCAGGGGACGATTCCCCTGACGTAGGTGCAGAAGTAAAACTGCTGGGTTCAAGGCTGGTCAAGTATTCTGTGCTGGCAATGGCAATGATGAAGATGAAGTGCAGTTTATTTACAAATGTGATAATCCAAAAAACCCTAACTATAAACGTGAAAGAAAACATGGACATGGACATGGTCATGGTCATGGTCATGGACATGACTATGGCTTGACTTGACTACAAAGTTACATGCAATACTTGACAATCGACAATGGCAAACACGAGGGCTTAAATACAAGACATGGGAGAACATAAACCAATAAACAAACAGAACTCTAACAAGATAATTAAACAAAGAACCAATGAAAACATGACACATGGACACGGAGGGAAAACATGAAATCACATGACAATGGAAACAGGAACTAAACATTTCAAAATAAAAGACATGAATCAATAAAGTACACATGACATATTCCTTTAATGTGCACATTTTTCTTTTTTCTGTTTGTTTTGTTCAGGGGGAAGTTCAGGGTTTGATTGTTGCACTAATGTTGGAATGTGGTCTTTATAATTTTTTTTTTTTTCTATTAACATTTTTTATTGATTCCTATATTAACACATACAAGCAAGAACATATACAAACAGAATCAATACTTAACCCCCTCTATTACTACCGCCCCCCCCCATCCTACCCAAAACAACATCCCAGTGGTCCCACATAATTATAGACACACAAAAACAAATATTAAAAAATAAAATAATTAATAAATTATAATTATTCACACACGTAACCTCTACATCTCTCTCTCCACTGTCCCTCCCCGAGAGCCCTCCAAAAAATGCCAAATATTTGCCCCATTTTCCCATAAACGAGTCCAAATTACCCAATTCTCTAGATACCCCTTCTTCAAACGCTGCCACCCTCCCCATCTCTGTACACCACTCTAGAAATGATGCCGCTCTGTCGGACTTCCAACCCCTTAAAATTACTTGTCTGCCAATCATAACACTTGTTAAAACCCAATTTTTTATAAATTTGTCCCCCAAATTTATGACAGCTCTGTCACCCAGAATACAAAGTCTGGAGCAAAGCAAAACTTGAGTGCCCAAAACGTCAAACAAATAGCTCTGCACCTTCATCCAAAAATCTTGAATCTTAACACACCCCCAAAAGGCATGAGTTGTGTCTCCAACTTCTGATTGACAACGCCAGCAGTTGGGTGTGTCTTTAAGACCAAGCCTATATAATCTAGAGGGGGTCCAGTAAAATCTATGTAGAATCTTAAATTACATAAGGCGAACCTTTGGATCTCTAGATGCAGACTTGACATTTTTTAGAATCCTAGTCCACACTTCTTCCTCCAATACCAAATTCAAATCTTTTTCCATAATCTCTTGATAGAAGCTAAAGCTCCATCCCCCAGACTCCGAACCAGCAGGGAGTAATACACTGATGCCTCATGACCTTTTCCAAAAGCAGTAATCACCTCTCCCAAAGCATCTGCCACTTTAGGGGGGTGTGTGCTACTCCCAAATATAGTACAGAGCATGTGGCGCAGCTGTAAATACCTATAAAACTGAGATCCGGGAATCCCAAAATGATGACCCAGATTCTCAAAAGATCTCAACACTCCACTCTCATACAGGTTGCCGAGTGTAACAACCCCTCTCACAATCCACTCTGACCAACAGAAAGGGGACTTATTGATACATAATTTTGGGTTCAGCCATATGCTTGAGGCAATATTTAAATAAACATCCGAATTAAATACTCTGGCCACTCTTGTCCATATCATGTGCAAATGTGAAATAACGGGGTGTGACTTAACTTCTTTGGTTAGTTTAATAGAAAGACTTTGCAATGGTGAAACAGGGGCAAGGACTTCCTGTTCAATAGAAAACCAGGGAGGGGCTCTTTCAGGTGGAAGCGACCAATGAGCCAAATGCCTGAGACCGAATGCATAATAGTAAAACAAAATCTTGGGTAAGCCTAACCCACCTTTGTCAATCGGCCTATGTAATTTGTTGGAATGTAGTCTGGGACGTTTACCATTCCAAATGAAGGACTTCGCTATGCTATCAAATTGCTTAAAATAAGAGAGGGGGACATCTACAGGGAGAGACTGTAGCAAGTAGTTGAATTTTGGAATACAATTCATTTTAATAACATTAATCTTCCCAATCATCGATAAATGTAATGAAGCCCATCTGTCCACATCGTTCGAAAACCTTTTTATTAAAGGGTCAAAATTAACTCTTACTAAATCTGACAAATTTGCTGGGAATAAAATACCCAAATATTTAATGCCCTGTTTGGGCCACTGAAAGGCACCCGGCTGGAAAGCCATTACTGGGCAGTATGCTGTCAGAGCCAAAGCTTCGGATTTAGACCAATTGACTTTGTATCCTGAGAACTTGGAAAAGGAATTAATAATTCTGTGGAGGGCAGGCATAGATCTAGTGGGGTTGGAGACGAATAATAAAATATCATCTGCATAAAGCAGAAGCTTATGCGCCATACCTCCCACCTCCACCCATGGAAAACCATCCTCATTTCTTATCGCAGCTGCTAATGGTTCCAGGGCAAGACAGAACAATAATGAGGAACAAGGGCAACCCTGCCGAGTGCCCCTTTCCAGAGTAAAATAATCTGAAATTAGTCCATTTGTTTGTACCGCTGCAACAGGGTGTCTATAAAGTAACTTAATCCAACCAATGAATGTACTCCCGAACCCATATATTTGTAAAATCTTAAAAAGATAATCCCATTCTACCATATCAAACGCCTTTTCAGCATCAAGTGAAATGGCAGCGACCAGAGACTGACCATTCACTACTGACCACATGATATTGATGAGACGCCTAATGTTATCAGAAGAGTTACGGCCCCAAATAAACCCCACCTGATCTATATGTATAAGAGATGTCATAACCTTACTTAAACGATTAGCCAAAATTAGCTAGCTGGATCAGGGATATTGGTCGGTAACTTTTACACACATACGGATCTTTGTCCTTTTTAAGAACCAGACTGATCCTGGCTTGTGTCATGGTTGGAAGAAGCTTTCCATTCTTTAATGATTCTGTATAAACTTCTAACAAAAGTGGAGCCAGTTCTGTAGCATAAGATCTAAAAAATTCAGCAGGAAAACCATCTGGCCCCGGAGCTTTGCCTGTAGGTAAGGCCTTAATTACCTCGTCAAGTTCCTCCAAGGTTATCTCAGAATCAAGACAATTTCTTTGCTCAGTCGTCAGTTTAGGAAGTTTTAATGGTTCCACAAAGTTTCTAATATATTCATCAGTAGACGAAGATGTAGAACTATAAAGATCAATATAGAATTCTTTAAAAGCATTATTAATATCAGTGGCCGAGGTAAATATTTCACCACCAGCAGATTTCACTGAGGGAATAGAAGAAAAAGACTCTCTCTGCTTTATATATCTAGCCAAAATCTTCCCTGTATAACCAAATCTCCACTTTCCATGACAAAATAGCATTATATCTGTATTTCAATCTAGTAAATTCTCTGAGGCTGTCAGACGACATTCTGCACTTCAGTTCTGCCTCTGCACTTTTCATATTTTCTTCCAACTCCACAAGTTCTCGAGCTTTGGATTTTTTGGTGAATGAGGCATACTGTATGATCCGACCCCTAAGAACTGCCTTAAGTGCCTCCCAAGCCACACCCACAGAGGATACTGAGGACCAGTTGGTCTCCATATAAACATTGATTTCGGTCTTTAACATTTGTTGGAAATCAGGATTTTACAAAAGGGATACATTAAAGAGCCAACTATATGATTTATTTTTCTCTGTATGTGGCAACATCTCCAAACTCACCAGGGCATGATCCGAGACTTAAATGTTTCCAATTGAGCAATCCGCAACAGATGAAATGAGGGACTTAGATATCAAAAATAAATCTATTCTAGAATAAATCTTATGGACTGATGAAAACAATTTATAGTCCCTACCAGATGGGTTCAAAAGTCACCAAATATCTGCAAGACCAAGATTTTTACACATCCTGTGAAGTGTCACCATTGCTCTAGGGGGCTTACACACTTTTGCTTCACTATGATCAAGGACTGAGTCCATCAAAAGATTAAAGTCTCCTCCCAATATTATATCATGAGGGGCGCCAGCGGCTTGCAACATCCCTTCAAGATCTATAAAAAAGCCCTGATCATCAGCGTTAGGCGCATAAATATTAGCCAAAATCAACCTTTGCCCCTGAATTTCAGCTAAAACAATAATGGCTCTTCCTAATTTATCTTTAATCTGTTTGAGAAATTTTAATTGTAGATGTTTATTAATCAATATAATGACTCCTCTGCTCTTACTTGAGCCAGCACTAAAGAAAACATGTCCACCCCATATTTTCCCAAATTTTTCAGCTTCCTGCGGGGAAAGATGAGTTTCTTGAAGAAACACTATATCATATTTCTTATGTTTAAGAAAAGAAATAACCTTCCTTCTTTTTATGGGGTGCCCCAACCCATTCACATTCCATGTGGAGAGAGACAACATATTCATATTAACATTTGACATATTGATATAATAAAAATAAATAAATTGTGTGTCAAAAACAAGATTATACAGACCACATTCCCCATTAATGCAACAATCAAACCCTGAACTTCCCCCCGAAAAAACGAACAGAAAACAGAAAAACGTGTGCATTAACCCCACGCACGACAGCACCAACTGGCGTCAATTCCTTAAAACTCAAAGAGTCCATGTACGCCTACGAGAGCCCCCGCGACAACTTTGCCATCGGATTGCTCAAGTCCGGTGCTTCTATACAAATTTTGTAAGGCAAAATTACATAACAGAAAATACTTTGTAAACAGACCCCAGCCAACAGGCAGAATAACAGAAAAAACATGTAGACTCATTCACAGAACTGTCTCGATGGTGTGTTCTTCCACAAAATAAACTCCAGCTGATGTAAAGCCGTTCAGTTTCCTCGGACAGACAAGCAATTGTTCAGTGAGCCAGCTGTTATGAGTTCAGCGGATGACATAATCATTCCAATGTCCCGTAAAAATACTCAACAAAACAGACTCCAGCCAGCAGGAGGAATAAGCACAAAGAACAAACAGATTTATCCACAACTGTTCCAAAGGAGTGTTATTCAACAGAACAAGCTCCAGCCGCTAGGCGGAGCCAGCACGAAAAACAAAACCGGCAACCCGGTTCCTCGGATGATCAAGAGCCAAACTAACTAGAGGCTGCAAAAAAAAATAAAAAAATAAAAAAAAGTACACCATAACTTACTCAGCCCGTCAACTTTACAAAAGACATCCTTTTTGCGAGCATGTAGATATTTTGCGGTCATCCAAAGTGTCTATTCTCGATCTGGCTGGAAACTTAAGTGTAAAAAAGATCTTCTGTCAATGCAAAAGTTTCTTGGAGTCATGCCACAAAAAAAACTCCAGCCGCTAGGCGGAGCCAGGGCAAAAAGAAACAAAAATGGCATCCAGCTTCCTCAGATAATAGAGTCCCCGAACCGCGAGTCAGTCCACTAATATAAGAAACATCAAATGGCTTACTCCAATGTATTTATGGAGGAGAGTGCCTGTTTTGGACATGTAAATACTTTGCGACCATTCTTCGTTTCTATTCTCAGTTTGGTTGGAAACATCAGAGCAAACGAGATCTTTTTCTGATGTAAGAGTTTCTTACATTCCTTGAACTGATCGCGTTTCTCTCTTGTTGAATTCGCGAAGTCCGTGAACAAGAAAATATTATGGTTCTCCCAAGAAAGCTATCCTTTGCTCCTCGCCTGGTGCAACACGAGATCTTTATCGGATGATATCAGAAATTTGGCCAAAATCGATCGGGCCTGTCTCCCTCAGCAGATCTATGAACAGGCACTCTGTGAGCTCGCTCGATTTCCAGTTTATGGCCTGTTATGTCGAGCAGACTCGGGAAGAGCTCGTCCAGGAATTTTACCATATCTCTGCCCTCTTCATGCTCAGGAATTCCAACAATTCGTATGTTATTCCTTCGGCTCATATTTTGAAAATATTCCAGTTTTTCCGAAATTAATTCCAAATCTGTTTTGGACGCGGGCAGATTAGCGGATAATTCCCTTTCCGATGACTCAAGATAATCGATTCATTTTTCAACTTCTGTCACTCTTGTAAACAACTCGGAGAATTTTGTTTCCATCGCCATAATCGATCGACGTATTACAGCGAGATCCTCCAAGTCAGCAAGAACCTTTGTCAGCATTACCGACATGTTGGACAGTTGACGCTGAATTTCATCTACCGACGTGCCATCCAAATCGAGTCCCCGTCTCGCAGTCCCGTCAGAGGCCTCAGCTTGAACACGTAAGTGTCTTTTAATGTCTCCAGAGTCTGAGGGTTTTGACTTCTTTGCCATGTTTACCTCAAAGAGCAAGTATGTAACTGGGTGTATCGAATCTCACCAGATTATAACATGAAAATAATAAAAAAAAAATTAGCAAAGTTCGCAGAGCTCATGTCTCACACGTCTGCTTCTCGCATGGCATCCCCGGAAACTCCTATAATTTTGTTTTTTTACACAATTTATTTTTTCTATTATATCAAAATGTCAAATGTTAATATGAGTGGATTATCTCTCTCCACGTGGAATGTGAATGGGTTGGGGCACCCCATAAAAAGAAGGAAGGTTATTTCTTTTCTTAAACGTAAGAGATATGAAAAAGTGTTTCTTCAAGAAACTCAGCTTTCCCCGCAGGAAGCTGGGGTGGACATGTTTTCTTTAGTGCTGGCTCGAGTAAGAGCAGGGGAGTCATTACACTGATAAGTAAACATCTACAATTCAAATGTCTCAAACAGATTAAAAATAAATTAGGAAGAGTAATTATTGTTTTAGCTGAAATTCAGGGGCAAAGGTTGATTTTGGCTAACATTTACGCACCTAACGTTGATGATCAGGGCTTTTTTATAGATCTTGAAGGGATGTTGCAAGCCGCTGGCATCCCTCATGATATAATATTGGGAGGAGACTTTAATCTTTTGATGGACTCAGTCCTTGATCATAGTGAAGCAAAAGTGTGTAAGCCCCCAAGAGCAACACTGACACTTCAAAGGATGTGTAAAAATCTTGGTCTTACAGATATTTGGAGACTTTTGAACCCATCTGGTAGGGACTATACATTTTTTTTTCATCAGTTCATAAAATTTATTCTAGAATAGATTTTTTTAAAATATCTAAATCCCTAATTTCATCTGTTGTTGATTGCTCAATTGGAAATCTTAGTCTCAGATCACGCCCTGGTGAGTTTATAGGTGTTGCAACATATGGAGAAAAAGAAATCATATAGTTGGCGCTTTAATGTATCCCTTTCCAGCAAATGTTAAAGGCTGAAATCAATGTTTATATGAAGACCAACTGGTCCTCAGTATCTTCTGTGGGCGTGGCTTGGGAGGCACTTAGGGCTGTTTTTAGGGGTCGGATCATACAGTATGCCTCATCAAAAAATCCAAAACACTTGGAAAGGGCCTTGAGGCATCAGTGTATTACTCCTTATTAATTCAGAGTCTGGGGGACGGAGTCTTAACCACTCTCAAGAGATTATGGGAGAAAGATTTAAACCTGGAATTGGAGGAGAGAGAATGGGCTAGGATTTTAAAAAACATAAAAACTGCATCGAGAGATGCAAGGGTGCGCCTTATACAATTCAAGATTTTACATCAGTTCTATTGGACCCCCTCTAAATTGTATAGGCTTGGTCTTAAAGACACACCCACCTGCTGGCGATGCCAATCAGAGGAAGGAGACATGGCCCATGTTTTTTGGTGGTGCGCTGAGATTCAGGAATTTTGGTTGAAGGTACAGTGTTCTGCGTGACATGTTGGGCATTCGGATTTCGTTTTGCCCCAGACTCTGTGTTTTGGGTGATGGGGCGGTCATCGACGTAGGTGATAAATACATAAACAATTGGGTCCTCACCAGTGCGATGATAGGCAGGCAGATTGTTTTAAGGGGTTGGAAGTCGGTAGGAGCACCCTCAATTCGGGAGTGGTGCGAGGAGATGGGAAGGGTGGCAGCCTTCGAAGAGGTAACATGTAGAAGGATATATATATATATATATATATATATGTGTGTGTATGTGTGTATATATGTATATGTTTATGTATGTATGTGTATGTGTATGTATATGTATATATATATATATTATTTTATTCTCTGTAAATGTGTGTACTTATGTAAGTCCACTGGGATGTTCGTTTGGGGTCGGGTGGGGTTCTTGATTGGGGAGGGGAAGTAGTGGGAGTTAATGTTGAATCATTGTATATATGTTTTGTTTTTCTTTGTTTTGAAAATTAATAAAAATGTTAATCACCAAAAAAAAATCCAAAACACAAGAACTCGTGGAGTTGGAAGGAAATATTAAAAGTGCCGAGGCAGAGCTGAAGCACCGAATGTTGTATGATGGCCTCAGAGAATTGACCCGATTGAAATCACGGAAGGTGGAGTTTTGGCTATTCAGGCCAAGACAGTCATACTTTGTGTCGGGGGACAAAGTAGGAAAACTTTTGGCTAGATATATAATGCAGAGAGAGTCTTTTTCTACCATTCCCTCAGTGAAATCTGCTGGTGGTGAAATATTTACCTCAGCCATTGATATTAATAATGCTTTTAAAGAGTTCTATCTTCATCTTTATAGTTCCACGTCTTCTTCTAACTGGTGAAGATATTAGAAACTTTGTGGAACCACTAGAACTCACTAAATTGACGACTGATTCTGAGATAACCTTGGAGGTGCTTGGCGAGGTAATTAAGGCCCTGCCTACAGGCAAGGCTCCAGGGCCAGATGGCTTTGCCGCTGAATTTTTTTGATCTTATGCTGTAGAACTGGCTTCACTTTTGTTAGATGTTTATACAGAATCATTAAAGAATGGAAAGCTTCCGCTAACCATGTCACAAGCCCGGATCAGTCTGATTCTTAAAAAGGACAAAGATCCAAGCGAGTGTAAAAGTTACCGTCCAATTACCCTGATCCAGCTAGATGTAAAAATTTTATTAAATTCTGTCTAACCGATTAAGTAGTTATGACATCTCTTATACATATAGATCAGGTGGGTTTATTCTGGGCCGCAGCTCTTCTGACAGGCGTTTTATTAATGTCATGTGGTCAGTGGTGAATGATCAGACTCCGGTAGCTGCCATCTCACTTGACGGCAAAATTGGTTTTGATATGGTAGAATGGGATTATCTTTTTAAGATTTTGGAAATGTACGGGTTCGTGAATACTTGTATTGAATGGATTAAGTTACTTTATAGACACCCGGTAGTGGCGGTACATACAAATGGATTAATTTCAGATTATTTTACTCTGGATAGGGGCACCTGGCAGGCTTGCCCTCTTTCCCTATTATTGTTCTGTCTTCCCTGGAACCATTAGCAGCCGCGATAAGAAAGGAGGATGATTTTCCAGGGGTGATGGCGGGAGGTGTAGGGCATAAGCTTTTGCTTTACACAGATGATATTTTATTATTCATCTCTGGCCCCATTAGATCTATGCCTTGTCTCCATAGGTTTATTAATTCCTTCTCTAAGTTCTCAGGTTACAGAGTCAATTGGGCTAAATCCGAAGCTTTGGCTCTGACAGCGTACTGCCAAGTAACGGCTTTTCAACTGGGCGACTTCCAGTGGCCCAAACAGGGCATTAAGTATTTGGGCATTTTATTCCCAGCAAATTTGTGTGATTTAGTTAGAGTTAATTTTGACCCTTTAATAAAAACGTTTTCGAGTGATGTAAGTGGGCTTCATTACATTTATCTATGACTGGGAAGGTTAATGTTATTAAAATGAATTGTATTCCAAAATTCAACTATCTGCTACAGTCTCTCCTTGTAGATGTCCCTCTCTCTTATTTCAAGCAATTTGATAGCATAGCGAAGTCCTTCATTTGGAATGTAAATGTCCCAGATTACATTTCATCAAGTTACATAGGCCGATTGACAAAGGTGGGATAGGCCTACCCAAGATTTTGTTTTATTATTATGCATTCGGTCTCAGACATTTGGCTCATTGGTCACTTCCACCTGAGCGAGCCCCTCCCTGGTTTTGTATTGAACAGGAAGTCCTTGCCCCTATTTCGCCATTGCAAAGCCTTTCTATCAAACTAACAGGAGAAGTTAAGTCACACCCTGTTATCTTACATTTGCACGTGGTTTGGACAAAAGAGTTCAGAGTGTTTAATTCAGACATTTATTTAAACGTTGCCTCGAGCATATGGCTGAACCCTAAATTATGTATTAATAAGTCCCATTTCTGTTGGTCAGAGTGGATTGTGAGGGGTTTACTACACTCGGTGACCTTTTGAGATCTTTTGAAAATTTGGTTCAACATTTTCAGTTCTTTAGATATTTACAGCTGTGCCACCTGTTCTGTACTATTTTTGGGAGTAGTATACACCCCCCTGAAGCGGCATATACTCTGGAGTCTGGGGGACGGAGCTTCGTCTTCTCTCAAGAGATTATGGGAGAAAGATTTAAATTTGGTATTGGAGGAGGGAGTGTGGGCTAGGATTTTAAAAAGCATCAAGTCTACATCTAGAGATGTGAGGGTCCATCTGATGCAATTTAAGATTTTGCATTGATTCTATTGGACCCCCTCTAGATTGTATAGATTGAGTCTTAAGACACACCCATCTGCTGGCAGTGCCAATCAGAAGACGGGGACACAACACATGTTTTTTGGAGATGTGTTAAGATCCAAGAATTTTGGTTGAGGGTTCAGGGCTTTATGTGTGAGGTATTGACACTCAATTTTAATTTTGCCCCAGACTCTGTATCCTGGGTGATGGGACGGTTGTTAACATTGGAGACAGATATTTAAAAATTTGGGTCCTAGTCGGAGTCATGATTGGCAGAAAAGTCATCCTCAGGGGATGGAAGTTGGCTGGGGCACCCTCGTTTGAGTGGTGCGGGGAGATGGGCGGGGTTGCGGCGTTTGAGGAGATGATTTTTAGAAGGCTGGGGAAATGGGATTTGTTTGTCAGGAAGTGGGGGGAATATTTGGCTTTTTTGGAGGGTTCTCGGGGAGGGGCTGTGGAGAGGGATTTGTAGTTTAGTTGGGTATGTGTATTATTGATGTTGTTTGAAAGTATATCTTTTTTTTAATGTTTTTTTTTTAATGTTCTAAACTCAGCAAAGAAACATCCTCTCACTTTCAACTGCTTTTATTTTCAGCAAATTTAATGTGTAAATATTTGTATGAACATGAATAGATTCAACAACTAGGACATAAACTGAACAAGTTTCACAGACATGTGACTAACAGAAATGGAATAATGTGTCCCTGAACAAAGGGGGGGGGGGGTCAAAATCAAAAGTAACAGTCAGTATCTGGTGTGGCCACCAGCTGCATTAAGTACTGCAGCGCATCTTCTCCTCATGGACTGCACCAGATTTGCTAGTTCTTGCTGTGAGATGTTACCCCAATCTTCCACCAAGGCACTTGCAAGTTCCCGGACATTTCTGGGGGGAATGGCCCTAGCCCTCACCCTCCGATCCAACAGGTCCCAGACGTGCTCAATGGGATTGAGATCTGGGCTCTTCGCTGGCCATGGCAGAACACTGACATTCCTGTCTTGCAGGAAATCACACACAGAACTAGCAGTATGGCTGGTGGCATTGTCATGCTGGAGGGTCATGTCAGGATGAGCCTGCAGGAAGGGTACCACATGAGGGAGGAGGATGTCTTCCCTGTAACGCACAGTATTGAGATTGCCTGCAATGACAACAAGCTCAGTCCGATGATGCTGTGACACACCGCCCCAGACCATGACGGAACCTCCAACTCCAAATAGATCCTGTTCCAGAGTACAGGCCTTGGTGTAACGCTCATTCCTTCGACGATAAACGCGAGTCCGACCATCACCCCTGGTGAGACAAAACCGTAACTCGTCAGTGAAGAGCACTTTTTGCCAGTACTGTCTGGTCCAGCGAAGGTGGGTTTGTGCCCATAGGCGACATTGTTGCCGGTGATGTCTGGTAAGGACCTGCCTTACAACAGGCCTACAAGCCCTCAGTCCAGCCTCTCTCAGCCTATTGCGGACAGTCTGAGCACTGATGGAGGGATTGTGTGTTCCTGGTGTAACTCGGGCAGTTGTTGTTGCCATCCTGTACCTGTCCAGTAGGTGTGATATTCGGATGTACCAATCTTGTGCAGGTGTTGTTACACGTGGTCTGCTACTGCGAGGACGATCAGCTGTCCTTCCTGTCTCCCTGTAGCACTGTCTTAGGCGCCTCACAGTACGGACATTGCAATTTATTGCCCTGGCCACATCTGCAGTCCTCATGCCTCCATGCAGCATGCCTAAGGCACATTCACGCAGATGAGCAGGGACCCTGGGAATCTTTCTTTTGGTGTTGGTGTTTTGAAAGGTCTCTTTAGTGTCCTAAGTTTTTATAATTGCCTACCATCTGTAAGCTGTTAGTGTCTTAACGACTGTTCCTCAGGTGCATGTTCATTAATTGTTTATGGTTCATTGAACAAGCATGGAAAACATTGTTTAAACCCTTTACAATAAAGATCTGTAAAGTTATTTGGATTTTTACAAAATTATCTTTAAAATACAGTGTCCTGAAAAAGGAACGTTTCTTTTTTTGCTGAGTTTAGTTGTTGGTGACCATAGTAGTGCGTGTTTGTGTCAGGTGGGGGGTGGGGGGGCAATGTTCGGGAGGAGGGGTTTAATGTAAATAATTGATTCCGTATTTTATGTTGTGTTTGTATGTTTTATGATTGGAATCAATAAAAAATTGTTAATAACAAAAAAATAAAAAAATAAACTGACATGAATAGAGAACAGAGTCATCGTAAAAGTATATATTTTGGTTTCCTTTGCTACTTAAAATAGTTTTCTGTAGTACCCATGACTCAACCTGTAAGCAGCAACAGGAACCAGAATAAAAATTTTTTTTTAAAAAGACTGTGGAGGTAATTGCAGAAGCACACACACTGCTGCCACTCTTCTGAAAAATGAGGTGTGTGAAAGGTGACTTTATCTTCTGGATTTTAAGACTGCTTTTTCTTTATATTGCATGTATACATGGTAAGATACAACCATTTGTTTTGGAAAAAAATTATTATTAATTATTTTATATAATACATTTTAATCAATTAGCACTGAAATTTATGCTATTCAAAACATAACATATGTACAGTTTAATTTTATAATAGCTTAGTTTTTGTCATTTGTAGGGCATGATTTGGAATCAATTTAAGTCTAAAAGCAAATAAATTAAATCGAGCAATGGTCAATATTAGGCAACAAAAATAAATAAAAAAACACTGAGCCAAACCATAAACAAAAGAAATAACATGCATTCATGAGAAATGAAAGGAGTCAAGAATGAAACTAGATAAGATGTTAATGGTACTGATCTCTGAATGCATGTCAGCAAGAGCTAATCACCAATGTCAGTTTAACCACTGAGCTGCAGTCTGAAGTCCTGCTGCCTTGTTCATTTGAATCAGACCTCTTGAAATCAAACCGGACAGCAGATACAAGTGTGGTGTGGAGCCAGCTCAACACAGTGGAAAAAAACATTGTGGAAATCAATCTGAAGGGTGAGGCAATATTCTGGACTAACCGACGTGAACGGATTAAGACATTCCCAAAATTGTCTGAATCTGGATTGTCAGAATTCTCCCTCCTCATACATAATGTGCAGCAGTCTGATCTGGGTCTCTACCACTGTGAACTGTTCAGAAAGACTGGCTGTCTCCTAATCTATAAGAAAATTGAACTACAGAAAGGTAAATGAAAATGTTGCTGTTTAAATTCTTCACTCACACCTGCGTTGCAAGCAGCACTGCCTTTGAAAAGATGTTTGTCACTTAGTTTGGATTATCTAGAAAGACCAGCAATCACCTTTAGAGTTGCTCCATTTACTGTATAAATACACGTGGAAGAGTCAGTCACTGACAAAGTAAGTTTGCAAGACTTAGGCAAGACTCTCCAGGCAATGCCAGGCAGTTTCTCTAGATTGAAAGATTATGTTTGCAGAAGGGCTTTGTGGTAATAGGGTGATTAAAATAAACATTCTTCATTTTAATTTACTGGGGAGACTGGGGCCCATAAAGTACACAATCTATTGTACAATGGTGTTGTAGGGAGGCATACTCCCCAGGAAGATTTTTATTTATTTATTTGCAAAAACAGCACCAAAGCATTCATTTCTGGTGATTTTAGGAGCATCATTTGAACATTTTCTTTTGTAGCCCACATATATTGTGTAGCATTAATAAAACTATGGACTGAAAACTTATTGACGCCTTTTCACATTTCACAGCACAAGATCAAGTTTATCAAAGTTACCCTTCTCAAAAGACTGCAGTACCATGGCAAGGTGATGGTACAATATGGTAAAACGTTGGTATTTTTATAATATATCATGGTAGTAGGCTACTCCAAGGAACATGTCTAATAATCATGGTATTGGCTTGGTAATTTTTGGTACTTTTAAATGCTTTCATGTAATGTTAGTATTTTGATACACTTTTATTTAGAAAATGTCTTTACCTGTAGTAGATGACAAACGCTTACATGCTGCATACGCACTCGCACATCACCTTCTTCATCACTGGCAAATTATTGAATGAAGTTGCAGGTTTTGTTTCAATGAACTGTATGTAAATATCCACTTCACTCAGCACTGTTTTTTGTTCTCCGTCTTCTAAAGCATCCCATTACTGTTTTAGGTACTGCATGACAAAGCACTTCAAAAGATTCAGCTTGCACGTTAGACAAATTAATTGAGTAGTACAGACTCAAAAGTGTTATGTTACATATCGGGCATCGCTCTGATTCTGTGGTCTATGGTTGTGAGTCTATGGACGTGTTCACAATGGCATACTATCCATAGTACTCTCACTGTTTTTGCTATTCACGGATATAACATAAACAATAAGTGTAGTATGGTAGTAAGGCATTCAGTACATGGTCTGTATGTTTTGTGGAGGGTGCCACAACACGTTATTGGGACGCTCAGTGTTGTTCGACACAGATGTACTCATGCTGAAATTGGCTCGGTAGATTGGCGCCCCCGAAGAGATATGTCGCCACATGGGCAAGAATGTAACCATCAATTCAGGACTGGGGGGACCAAATGTAATAATTTAATTATCAACCATGGAAAACCTCATATCAGTAGACCACTATTCTGAATATACCCCTATTAGCTGCATTTCCATCCAACTATTTTTATTCGCATTTTCAAAATGCGCACAAGTAATCCTGAATGGAAACTCTTGATATGCGAAGAAACTCTCAAAATTCGCAGTAAATTTAATGAGCTAGAAGGAGGTGGATTTTCTAGAGTTTCGCATTAGTTAAAATGTTATTCACATGAACGATGATGTGCCATGGCCATTTGTAAAGCGCGATGGCAATGCACTCGTCGGATGGTATAGGTGTGCAAGAGCTTGACGTGACTGGCTCAACGAAAGGCCCGACCATAGAACACAATTCTTCAAACATAGCTCTGGTTAGTTGAAAGTGCTTCAACCACAGATTGTCGTTAAATTGGGTCCTCACAATCCACCAGAACTGTTTTGAGCACGGCGCTCCCAGGTATATGGAGGCTGTTGGCAATTGGGAATAGCCATTTGAGCCCTCATTATGTGAGCTATTGCACTTATTCTGCGACATCTCCTGGCTGCATTTAATAAAATAATGTACAGTTGCTTTATTACAGCAAATATAACTCTCACTGAAGCAAAGAGATCGTTCAGCTGCTCCATGACAAAAAGGCAGGCTCCCTCAAGATAATGCACATTTACAGTTCATGGAAACGCACAATGTTTTGCATTTTCTTTAGTCGAATTTAGAGGAATGCACATTAAAAATGCGAAACTGGAAACCTAGCTCATGTCTATAATGGTTAGGGCCCTGCTAATGGGTTAACCGGCCCTGATTTCAGTGTATATTTATTTTTCTAGATTGAAAGATTATGTTTGCAGAATGGCTTTGTTGTAATAGGGTGGTTATAATAAACATTCTTCATATAATTTAGCTGTTGTTTCAGAGGATTCTCTGACTTGGCTGATTGCAGCTGGAGCAACAGGTGGAGGAGCCATGCTACTTGTGTCTCTCATAATGGCATTTAAACATTTTAAATGTAAGCATTGCTGAAATAGCATTCCCTTTATTCTCTTTGCCTTTCATGCAATCAACTTCTCTTCTTAGATAATCAAAGGTTTTGCATGAAATATTGATGTTAGCCTATATGGGCCATTGTACCAAATTCATTCAAACTCAGAGTTGGAAACATTTTAAAATTTGTATGTTTTTTTTTCCCCAGAACTTTGTCCATATATGTGTTGTACCATATCTGTTCACATACAGGCCCGGCTCCACAGGGGGACCTGGCCCACACAATCATGAGCTTGGCTCACCTTGACAATCACACCCCCACCCACCCCTCCAACTCTTCGGCCCTCCCAGAGGGTCCTATGGCCCACCTTACATTTTAGAGATGGAGCCGGGTCTGTACACTAGACTTTTTGGATTGTTGTTCGTCTTGTTAAAAATTGCAAAATGTTATCAAATGTTATCAAAACACAGAAATACACTATAATGCAAAGGATTGTATTTATCTATAAAAAATGTGTTTCCATCCCCCATCTAAAGATTATTTTTATGATATTTCCTTGAAGATTTTCACAGCCAAATCAAATAAAATTACAATTTTAACTAATTTCAATTTAAGATTCATCAAAATCTAAATGCAAATATTACAAAAATTTGATCATACTGATTTGAGTTAATGATTAATGAAAATTAACATATTTAATCAATTATTCTAATACAGTTTTAGTTAATAACTAAATTATTCTTTATTTTTAACCAAACACTAGATTTTCTGGTAGTGATTGTACTGTTTTTGGTAGAGTCCAGCAGACAACAATATTTTGTTTGCAAGATTATATCATATTTCCTCAGACTTTTTGCTTAATCTTAACTCATAATGTTTTATGTTGAAAATATTACAAACACAAATATTTTATGATAAATAAAATGTAGTAATTAGGTATTCAAGACATTTTTGCTACCAATTGCTACCATCACCCGTATTGGGAAGGACAAACGCCACATTTGAATTGTCATTGAAGTAAAGGACTGCTTCGACATAAAGCTTGTTTTCCATACAGATGAGTAATAGTTTAAAATAATAACTTAAGTGGTTTCAGTTTAAAAAAAATAAAATAAAAGCTCAACAATAGAGCTGTTCAAGTTATAGTCCAAAAACCCAGAAGAGAATTTAAATTTTCAAGCCATGGGTTCCCGCAAGTTCCCTCGAGAATTCCCTATGGTTTTTATAATGGAAGTTTTGGATTTATGAGTAAAATAAGGTCTGTGATAAAAGTTTCTTGAAGATATCTGGATGTTTTGTTCTACAACATAAATTAGTTATACCCCAAATGTGAATTCTGAAGCCACATTGAAGCAACATACTTTAAAATAAATAAATGAAAAATGGTAAAAATACAATAAATTCAAAATTCACGTTTGAGGTATGACTGTGTGTAATTTATGTTGTAGGACAAAACTTCTACGTATCTTCAAGTTATGTTTACCACAGACCTTATTTTACAAATAAATCCAAATCTTCCATTATAAAAACCCACAGGATTGTTTTTTAATAGTTATTTTTATTGTGGGACCGCAGTTTGAACTAATTCGGTAAATGGCCCATATAAAAATTATGTTATGTTTAAAATACACTGGTGACCAAAAGTTTGGAAGAATGTACAGATTTTGCTCTTATGGAAAGAAATTGGTGAAAAGTGGCATTCAGCTGATCACAATGTATAGCCAGGACATTAATAATGTGAAAATTTACTATTACAATTTGAAAAAAAACTTAAACTTAAAATGACAGCTTTCAGATCTTTAGCATTCTAGCTGTCAGTTTGTCTAGACACTCAGGTGAAATTTCACCCCACACTTCCTGTAGCACTTGCCATAGATGTGGCTGTCTTGTCGGGCACTTCTCACGCACCTTACAGTCTAGCTGATCCTACAAAAGCTCAGTGGGGTTAAGATCCAAAACACTCTTTTCCAATTTTCTGTTGTCCAATGTCTGTGTTTCTTTGCCCACTCTACCCTTTTCTTTTTGTTTCTGTTTCAAAAGTGGCTTTTTCTATGCAATTCTTCCCATAAGGCCTGCACCCCTGAGTCTTCTCTTTACTGTTGTACATGAATCTGGTGTTGAGTGGGCAACTCATAAACAAATACAAACACAATGTTAAGCTTCATTTAACGAACCAAATATCTTTCAGCTGTGTTTGATATAAAGTGATTTTCTAGTACCAAATTAGCAATTTAGCATGATTACTCAAGGATAAGGTGTTGGAGTGATGGCTGCTGGAAATGGGGCCTGTCTAGATTTGATCAAAAATGACTTTTTTCAAATAGTGATGGTGCTGTTTTTTACATCATTAATGTCCTGACTATACTTTGTGATCAGTTGAATGACACTTTGGTGAATTAAATTACCAATTTCCTTCCGAAACAGCAAAATCTATACATTATTCCAAACTTATGGCCGCCAGTGTGACAGTGTTTCTGTCAAATGCTGTCTTCAAAGCTGATATGAATTTTTTTTTTTTTTTTTTTTTTTTTTATTGTTAAAATACTTTCTCTTATCCCAGCTTAATATGCAGAGACAACTATGAGTAAACAATTCATAGATTGATTTCATCAAAAAGAGTAGACTCTGTGGTACTATCAAAATATTGCTCTGTTTGTTTGAGCATACCGACTCAGCTTGTGGCAGGGCTATCTATTGGCAAGACAGACGAAAGGACTATTCTGGGAAAACTATTCTATTTTTGCAATTGAATTTTGTGATGCTATAGTCCAGAAGAATTTAGTGTAGTGTGTTGATAAATTGGAAGCTGCATGGGTTTGCTTTGCAGATGAGTTATTTTGTTGTAACTATTTCTAGGCAAATTTTATCATCTATCAAATTGATCATTCAGATCCTATTGTTCTTATTTAGTGTTTATAAGTTAAAATCTTAGAAGTGTAAATTTATTTTTTATGCAGAGGTTTATTAAAGATGTTTTTCTTTTACATCTACAGGAATTTCACACAGCAATCCAATCTACAGTTCAACAATGCAATAAATCAATTGTAATAATTCAAAATTGTAATAATGTGTAACAGTAATGAATACGTAATTAAATATACATTATATCTTCACATTTTTAAGTTTTACTGACTGATCCCTAAAAGGCTCAACAACAATGAGAAGAATGATTGTAACTGATCAGAAATTGAAGTTTTTTTTTTCTTTTTTTTTTTTTTTGTTGTGATTAACTTTTTTTATTGATTCATACATTAAACAAAGAAAATCAAAACATACACAGAATCAACATTTAACCCCCACTATTACCCCTCCCCCTTCCAATCCCCAACCCCACCCTGACCCTCAACAAACATTCCTGTGGTCACACATGAGTATATATATATATATATATATATATATATATATATATATATATATATATATGTGTGTGTGTGTGTGTGTGTGTATATATATATATATATATATATATATATATATATATAAAATCACACACATTAATAACTATACCTCTTTCTCCACTGCCCCTCCCCGAGAGCCCTCCAAGAACGCCAAATATTTGCCCCATTTCCCAACAAAAAAATCCAAATTCCCCAGTCTTCTAGATGACCTTTCTTTGAAAGCTGCCACCTTCCCCATCTCCGAGCACCACTCCTGAAATGGGGGCGCTCCAGCCGACTTCCATCCCCTTAAAACAATTTTCTGGCGATCATAACAATGGTTCGGACCCCATTTTTTAAGTGTTTATTCCCTATATTGATGACCGCCCCATTGCCTAAAATACAGAGTCTGGGGCAAAATGAAATTTGAGTGCCCGATACGTCACACACAAAACTCTGAACCTTCAACCAAAATTCTTGGCTCTTAACACACCACCAAAAAACATGGGTTGTGTCCCCATCTTCTGATTGGCATCGCCAGCAGGTGGGTGTGTCTTTAAGACCAAGCCTATACAATCTAGAGGGGGTACAACAGTATCTATGTAAATCTTGAATTTCATAAAGCACACCCTTACATCTCTAGATGCAGACTTGATGTTTTTTAGAATCCTAGCCCACACTAAAATTGGAGGGTTTTAATCACTTTGCATTATCCATTAAAGGATTAGTTCACTCAAAAATAAAAATTCTCTCATCATTTACTCACCCTCATGCCATCTAAGATGTGTATGACTTTTTATCTTCTGCAGAACACAAACAAAGATTTTTGTTAAACAAACATCCCCTCAAGTGTTTGACTAGCTGTAGGTTGGTCAGAATGTCCTCTAACAGTCCTTTTTAATTCTACCCCTGAACATGGTTTTATTTCTTAATTAGTCTCTTAATGTAATATTTTGCCTCATTCTCATGTGCATTTTACAATAATCTAATAGTCTTATTTAGGAAATAATTAGTATTTAATTGTAAAAAATTTAGCATCGGTTAACACATGCTGTATGATTTATCCCCGATGTGTATGACTTTCTTTCTTCAGCAGCACACAAATGAAGATTTTTAGAAGAATATTTCAGCTCTGTAGGTCCATTCAATGCAAGTGAATGGGTGCCAAAATTTTGAAGCTCCAAAAATCACATAGGTCAGCATAAAAGTAATCCTTATGACTCCAGTGGTTAAATAAATGTCTTCAGAGGCAATTCAGTTGGTTTTGGGTGAGAACAGACCAAAATATAGCTCCTTTTTCACTTTACATCTTGACAGCAGTCTCCTTGGAGATCATTATTTCAAGCTTGATCACATTTCCTATATCAACATCTAGCGCTCTGCACATGTGTCAAGCACTAGGAAGTGTAATTGAGCTTGAAATCATGATCGTGCCTAGAGACTGCAATGGCAAGATGTACAGTGAAAAAGGAGTTATATTTTGGTCTGTTCTCACCCTAAAACAACTGGATCGCTTCAGAAGACATTGATTAAACCACTGGAGACGTATGGATTACTTTTATGCTGACTTTATCTCCTTTTTGAAGCTTCAAAGGCCTGATCACCATTCACTTGCATTATATGGACCTACAGAGCTGAGATATTCTTCTAAAAATCTTGTTTGTGTTCAGCAGAAGAAAGAAAGTCATACACATCTGGGATGGCATGCGCGTGAGTAAATGATGAGAGAATTTCCATTTTTTTGGGTGAACTATCCCTTTAATGCCAAAATCCAAGTCAAATATAGCTACATAATCTAATAAAAAATAGCTCAAAATCAGTTCTAAAGCATTCTAAATTAACAACCTAAACCAAAACACAAATCCAAGAATCACAGTGTAGAAAACACTCAGAGTTCAAGATAAACAATAAGGGAAATGCAGGAATAAGCACTCAGAACTGCATGTAATATATCAAGATAACAGCTGAACATGATCAGATGAACAATATGAATATTTGCACACCATGGACACATGTCTCAGTTTGTTGTAACGTTGATCATTTCCTCCAAGAAGCCACTAGAGGGCAGAAATAATATTCTTTATATTCCACAAATCAACACTCCTTAGAGTACAAGGCAGTAATGGTGAAATTGAGATTGTCTTTTGGCAGCTGGCCCAGTAGATAGAGCAGAAAATGACTGCAGTATAGACTTGTTGAATAGCCTCTTCTTCACATAATGCACAGGCAAAGTGAATGTTTGTGAGGACTGCGGTAAACACTTCTTATTTTCTTCTGAAAAAGTATATATTCTATCTTTTATTGTGTTGAACCGAAGGGCCTCTTACTCATGTAAAATGGAAAGGTTCTTGTTTTGGTTATATCTGGTCATATGTTTGGTTATAATTAGTCAAACAAGTAGAATTTAAGAATGTGGATTTTTACATTGTCATTTTGGGGAGTTACTTATTCAACATGGTTAAAAAGGCATATTCCCAATAGACAGTGAGCATCCTTTAAATGTTTATATTTAGCTTATGAACATGAATGGTAAAACAGAGCAGGAAGCCTATAGCACAACATAACCTCAGCACTGTGACACATTTGATGATCAAAGTGTGATGTTGTGCTGTGCAGATGGAAACTGTGGAGATTATAGGTTCATGTCTTTCTGCTGTTGTGGTTTTCTCAGGTTTGAGTGAATGTAGCAGAGAGGTGATATTTAGCTACACTTAAACTGAGCTTCAAACAGACTTGATGCCTTGTTGCTTTAAAATCAGGCAGTACTGCATATATAGAAGTGTTGTTATGGTTCTAATCTTTTGGAGAACAATCTAAAAGGTGAAGTAAAAGCTTGGGATTACAGAATAAGACCTTCTGAAAATTATAAGAAACCGGAAACTACTCCATCCTTCACTATGATGTGTAGCATTTGCATCTGGGAATCTACCGCTGTGAACTGTTTGATGGTTTTAACTATAGCATTAACCATCAGGAAATTGGAATTCACACAAGTAAGTAAAAACATTACTGTCCTCTATATCACTGCACACAGCCATTAGCCTAAATATGTTGTTTTGCATTGCAACAGTGCACTCTCTAACTGTAGGTCTGAGACACATAACTGACATGAACAATTTTAGTAGTTTGACCTCTGTCACAAAAATGTCCGCACAAATGGATTACAAAATCATCCAACAGGATTAAAGAGTTACTGTAATAGTTACCATAATTTAGTATGATCTTAATTAATTGTGTACAGGACAATACTTTTTAATGTTATACTTCAGTTTCTTCAGTAAAACTTGTGCTTGCTGTCTTTCAATGTTTTTTTAACAATACGCATCTTTTGCCTGAAAGGCAGAGAACTTTGAACAAGATGAATCAAAAAGCTCAAAGGATTCTGTGATGTCTCTGTGGCCCTTCATAGCAGGAGCAGCAATAATTATTATTTTTCTTCTTGTGGTCACACTCACAATGTGTTGCATTTGGCATAAACAGAATAGTAAGTGTATCAGATCATTTAAGAAACACTATATACACAGATTTTGTATGTTCAATAAAGTAACTTAATCTCTTTCTGTGCCTGTATAAAACACCAGAGGAACCATATTATGCAAATACAGAAAGCCAGCAGGGTAAGAGCTTCACTCTGATTCTTCACACATTTGTATTTACAATAATTGTCCATGCACAGCAATATACATGTGACCATTTCTAAGAACACATGGCCTTATGAATCTTTGAATTAATGCATTTTTTCCCCCCTTTTATTTGAATGGTAGTTCGAGATACCAGCAAAAATCCGATCATCTATGGTGGGTTCATTGTGTATTTATCATATTACACAAATAGTAAAGTCTTAATATTTGGTAACACGTACAGAAAAGTGAAAATGTCTAATTCAGTAATGCTGTAAATAAAAGGAGTGACTGCTATTTTATCAGACATTTTAGTTAACATTATATAAAACATTTCAGTTGTTTCATTTCTACTATGCAGAGAATGATCAAGAGTTTACAAAAAGGATTTCTAAAGGAAAGAGTGAGTATATAAAACCTCCCCATCTTGGCATGCATAAATAAAATACAATTTAAAATACAAATCTAGAATTCATCAGATTAAATCATTTTCAGTGCTTTTCTATTATATTACTATTGTGGCATATTATTGTGTGAATAATAATATGGCTTGTAAATGTTTGATTTTGCTCTTTAATGCTTGACTGGCAGCTGGATGGAAACATCTCTTATCAGACAATGTTGTTAACACGAGGATCACCAACCTGAACAATTTTCCATGATGAAGGGAATTAAACTGTTCTTTTTCTTGCAGGCCAGTTATCGTCAGTTTACATTAACAGGCCTGAAAATAAGGTTGCAATTTATGTCAACAGCAGGCCTACAACAACAGAAGAGGATACCAATGCAAACTGCTCTGAAAATGATTATGAAAATGTGGAGTAGTCAGCTGAGTGGACATGACTGTGCAGTACTTCATTTTTTATTCTTTTGCAATTTTGGAAGATGGATACTAAAAACATTATATGTGTCTTTTGTGCACACTACTATCTTGAGTGAATTGACAATAAAATAAAGACACATCATTTCAGGCTTATTCACATTGAGGATGCACTGCCATTCAGGATGATAAATATATATATCATCCACATTGTGGCCAAAATCATTGTGCTTACATTTTATTTATGTTTTTCAACAGTGAATAAAATGTTACACATTTTTAATTCACCTCTTTCAAACTGTGTCCAATCAAATATACTTTGCGTTGGGGATCCGCAGTGCTGAAAATAGTTATTTGTTGCAAATTGTGTACTGAATGTTCAGTTTAACCATTTCTTTTCTTTCAGGATTTATTTAAGCATATGAACACAAGGCACCACAAATCTATCAATCCATGAACATTTTGATTCCAATATTCCAAACTTTTATAATTAGGCATAATTTTATAGTATTTTTTACCAAGGACATTTTTCAGAGGAATATTTGTTTCTTGTAAATACTTCCTTATACCTCTTATAACTGTAGGATTAACTCTTTATAGTTAATCTCGTTTTAACAGAACACCCTATGGGTCATTCTTCATTTGCTGTGGCAAATGGTGTCCCTCTGCTTTGCAACAATCAACTTTAAATACCAATAAATTGTTAAATATTTGCACATTTGTTTTCTGTAGGGTGAAAGCAATTTGAGCATTAAGTTACAGTTTTGTCTTAAAACACATTTTATTGAGTTTGAGATATCATGTGTAACAAAATGCACATGTCCCCCTCATACCTCAAAGATGTATCCTGGGATGTAATTGCAACAATTAAACATTTTTAACACAAATGAAGTGGTTATATTATGGAAAAATAGATTTGTTTGTGATATTTTAAGAAAGAGCCTCAGTTAACTTCATATCTGTGGTGTTACAACAATGGAGATCACCCTTTAAAAAATAGGAAATTCTATTTGGACTATTGTAGGTGATGCTGAGTTCATTCTTTCTTATTAAATGTAATATATTTTACAACATTTCTGACAATTTCATGTCACACTATATCAGCGTATGTTGTGTTACAATCATAACTTGCAAATTTGATAGATTTTAATCTATATTTTGATAAATATAATCGTATTAACATTTCCAAAATGTTCCCTGACCTTGAAACTATCATGATGACAGCCTCCACTTATGAAAAGTCCAAATTTGTGCAAACGTGTCTGTGGTGTTACTATCTTTTATGGTAACACCATAGACTCCATAGTAACTCCACAGGCTAAATACAGTCAGAAACGTGTGTGTTATGTAAGTCTTCTGTTGTGCTACTTTAAATAAAGCTGTTCAGCTTGTAGTCCAAAAACCCGGAAGAGAATTCGCCAGGGGTTCCCTCTGGATTTTCCTGTGGGGTTTTATAATGGGGGTTTTTGAATTTATGAGTAAAATAATGTCTGTGGTAAACATCACTTGGCGAAACGTGGACGTTTTATTCTACAACATAAATTGCACACTGTCATTCCTCAAATGTGAATTTTGAAGCCACTTCAATTAAAGAATTACCCCTATACTGTGTGTTACAATGGGATCTAAAAATGTAATTAATTTACTATACACTAAACATAAATCCGTTTTAGGATTTCTTTTTTTTTTTTTTTTTTTTTGTCTGTTTTGCTGACAGAATTGCATTTACGCCTGCAGACACAGTTCAGCAAATCATAATGTTTGTTTTTCGTGGTTTGTTACCCATACTGAGATAATAATAATAAAAATAAAAAATAAAAAAAAGATTTTTTTTATTTTTTATTAAACTGAGGCTCTGGTTAGACCAGAAGTACTTGACTCTAAAATACCATGTGTAACCATAGAAAAGTCAACCATCGTGTTATCGGTAGTGACGTGGACGAACACTTCCGGAGGTGTGCGACCCGCGATTTCCTCATTGAGATGCAGTCAGAAATTCTTTTCTGAACATGTTTAACGCAACACAGGTAAGGAGCCCTACTGAATCTTTTCTCAAAGTTACAATTACATGCAAATGCATGCACAAAGACACTGAATGTCTGTGCATTTGCATCTCATGTTACTAACCCACCAAATCATTTTGTGCACTCTGACTCTGATGTTTTGCCTTATAATGCTTAGGGGCCATTTTCGAATCAAAATGAATTAAAATAATCAGGATGTTTCCTTAGTGTGAATAATGTAGAGTATACACATATTAAAATAACAATCTGTAAATTCTTGCTCAATTAAGGTGATTTTTTTTAAAACCGGCTGTCACTGTTGAAAATGATTTAAAAATAGAGCCAGACATTCAGAAAAATCACTGTTTTTATTATGTCCTGCAGGTGCTTGAATGGAGAAGTTTGTAACTCGGCAGAGAAAGACACCAGCAGTGTCTGCTGAAAAGGATGAATGGAGAAAGGAGAAACCACTGAAGAAATGCAAAGAGGAGGTGTGTGAGGTGGAAGAGGAGTTTTCTCAACCAATCCCTTGGCAGAAGATTGAAGCAGAGGGTCTGGACTGTGACTACAGTTTGCTGTTTCACAAAGAAGAAGCTGATCGTCTCTTCAACCAGCTAGAAGAGGAGGTGATTTATTTCACAGGTATTAAAGGCACATTTGAATTATGTATCCAGGATATTACAGTTAGAGAAAAAAGTGAAATAGGTTTTGGGAATTAAACAAAAATTAGAGGAACATTCATGTACTAAATACTGTATTCCGAATCCATATTAAAAGGATAGTTCACCCCAAAAAATGAAATTTCTTTCATCATTTACTCACCCTCATGGCATCCCATATTGTATGACTTTCTTCTGCAGAACACAAATAAAGATTTTTAGAAGAATATCTCAGCTCTGTAGGTCCATATAATGCAAGTGAAAACTTTGAAGCTCCAAAAAGCACATAAAGACATAAAAGTAATCCATAAAACTACAGTGGTTTAATCCATGTCTTCTGAAGCGATCCGATCGGTTTTGAGTAAGAACAGACCAAAATATATCTAATTTTTTACTATAAATCTTGACATCAGCAGTCTCCTTGGTGATCATGATTTCAAGCTCGATTACACTTCCTGGCACCATCTACCGCTCTGCGCATGCATCAAGCACTAGGAAGTGTAATCAAGCTTGAAATCATGACTGTGTCCAGAGACTGCAATGGCAAGATGTACAGTGAAAAAGGAGTTATATTTTGGTCTGTTCTCACCCAAAACCGAATAGATCGCTTCAGAAGACATTGATTAAACCCCTGGAGATGTATGGATTACTTTTATGCTGACTTTATCTCAAAAGGCTCAGGCTTCAAAGGCCTGATCACCATTCAGTTGCATTATACAGACCGACAGAGCAGAGATATTCTTCTAAAAATCTTCATTTTTGTTCAGCAGAAGAAAGTCATACACATCTGCAATGACATAAGGGTGAGTAAATGAGAGAATTCAAATTTTTGGGTGAACTATCCCTTTAATATAACACTGTATCTGTAGTTTGTTGGATGATATACACTTACCACCCACTTTTTCAGGTACACCTGTATACGTACTTATTCATGCGATTATCTAATCAGCCAATCATGTGGCAGCAGTGCAATACATACAGTTATGCAGATACGGGTCAGGAGCTTCAGTTAATATTCACATCAACCATCAGAATGGGGGAAAAAATCTGATCTCAGTGATTTCAACCGTGGCATGATTGTTGGTGCCAGACGGGCTGGTCTGAGTATTTCTGTAACTGCTGATCTCCTGGGATTTTCACACACAACAGTCTCTAGAGTTTACTCAGAATGTTGCCAAAAATGCACAACACACCGTTCCTTGAGGCGGATGGGCCACAACACAAGAAAACTACATCTGGTTCCACTTCTGTCAGCCAAGAACATAAAGCTGAGTCTGCAGTGGGCCTACCATCTGTGTACCTCAGCAGAAATCAAGATTCATCAGACCAGGCTGTTTTTCCAGTCTTCAACTGTCCAGTTTTGGTGAGCCTGTGCCCACTGCAGCCTCAGCTTTCTGTTCTTGGCTGACAGAATTGGAACCCAACGTGGTCTTCTGCTGTTGTAGCCCATCCGCCTCAAATTTCGATGTGTTGTGCATTCTGAGATGCTATTCTGCTCTCTACAATTGTACAGAGTGGTTATCTGAGTTACTGTATCCATTCTGTCAGCTCGAACCAGTCTGGCCATTCTCCGTTGACCTCTCTCATCAACAAGGCGTTTCTGTCTGCAGAATTGCCACTCACTGGAAATTTTTTGTTTTTGGCAACATTCTGAGTAAACTCTAGAGACTGTTGTGCATGAAAATCCCAGGAGATCAGCAGTTACAGAAATACTCAAAAATCATGCCACGCTTGAAATCACTGAGATCACATTTTTTCCCCATTTTGATGGTTGATATAATCATTAACTAAAGCTCCTGGCCTATATCTGCATGATTTTATGCATTGCACTGCTGCCACACGACTGGCTGATTAGATATTAGCATGAATAAGTAGATGTACAGGTGTACCTAATAAAGTGGTCAGTGAGTGTATGTTTTATGTTTTTGACAAAGGTGACAAGGCTAAGATACAAGTGTATGGAAAGGTGTACAATGTTCCGAGGAAGCAAGCAACATATGGGGAAGAGGGACTGATGTACTCTTTCTCTGGGGTCCATCTCCTGGCCAGGCCATGGACTCCTACTTTGGAACACATTCGAGATGCTGTCACCAAGGCAACTGGTCACACCTTCAATTTTGTTTTAATAAACAGGTAATTAAAAATCTGGTGTTTATCACTGCTCTCCCCCTGAATGTGGACAAAGCAGCACTGCAATGCATTATTTAACATGGACATCATGTTCTTTCAATGTGAAAACCTGGCATTATGTTTATGTTGCTACCTTCAGGTATAAAGATGGTCATGATCACATGGGAGAGCATCGTGATGATGAACGGGAACTCGATCCTGCCTGTCCAATTGCCTCTGTGTCTCTAGGGGCTGCTCGTGACTTCATTTTCCGTCACAAGGATGCACGAACTGGTTCTGGCAAACGTCAGATTGAGCCTGTGAAGTTGGAGCTTGCCCATGGGAGTCTTCTGCTCATGAACTGTCCCACAAACACATACTGGTATCACAGTCTTCCAGCACGAAAAAAGATTAAAACGCCTCGCATCAACCTAACTTTCAGGCGCATTATGAAAGGCAGATAGAAAAGTGGCATTAAAATGGAGTGACAGTGTCCTACCTGGTATCATTATGGATCATGTTAATCATACTACCTCAAAGAATGAAGCTGTGCAAAATGCATATTTATCACAAGGTTCTCATCTGGAATAATTTTGGCACATGCAGACATCTCTTGCCTACTGTGTTATCAGTTTAGATCACTTTGTTAGTCTTGGCATAGCCTACTTCACTACTCTTGAAACCAGATGTGCAGCAAAATAGTCCTTTGATCTCAGAACATAAAATTGTACTATGATGTTCACAACATTCAGGTTTGATATTTGGTTACAAAATGCACTTTCATGAATATCCAAAGGAAATATTTTTTTATTTAAATTTTTTTTTTTAGAAAACCAATAAACTACATGTGGAATAAATAGGTTAGACACAACCATACTTATGTACAAGACATTTCTATTATCAACTGGGAAAGAAAAACAATATGGTCCCAATTAATACATTTTGCTAAAGTTTTAAAGATTGAATTACAGAAGGCAATAGTTTGGCGACATACTGTGGCAAAAACATAAGGGTAGCAAAAATGTAATCGTATAAATATATACATCTTATTTTTCAAGCTGACATAACCGAGTAATTTCGAAAAAGTCATACTTAGTGTTTACATTCCAGCACTGCTGGACTGAGGTATTCACACAGCTGTCTACCCATAACCTGCCTGTGTTACAATCTAATCAATGTCACTTTTATTCCTTGGACGACGACACATGCTAATAGAAAAGTATTTCATTGATTTTTTTTTTTTTAATTATGCAATTATTGTATCCCTTGTGTACAGTGGAAGGTTGTAGTGCTGTTGAAATGGCAACCAGCATTTCAAAGCTTGGTTTGAACACCAGTTTAACTTGAGCATTAGTGAAAACAAACAGTTGCAGTTTGCGTGGATATTAAAATGAGAACCAAAATGTGGGCACTTTGGGAGAGGAGTGTAGACAGTCAAAAAATAAAAGATATCCATCCACAAATGCACTCAACCAAGCAGGACCTATGCTACAGGCTATGGTCTTCACAGGAGAACTTTGAATGACTCAACTTGTGATTAGTACCATTCGCAAATGTTATTCGTTTTTTATATTTAGCTAAATAAGGTGAAATATCACTTTTCAAACTACAGCAGCAGAAATCAGTTACTTTCAGCGTGATTAAAAAACAGTGTGTTGACCTTCCTGAGTGAACAAGAAAAGGTAAGTGATACACATTTTAAAAATTGCAAAAGGCAGTTCATGATATCAGTGCCAATTTGGAAAAAACAATGGCAGTTCCAGTGTCATTTCAATTGACAATACTGATCTTTGCAAAAGCAGTGATAGTAGGACAGCATGAACAATTTTAAGATCAGTACAGTATCTCACAGCTTGATTCTTAACTTTTACTCATAATTTATGTTCCCATCTCTTACGGAATCAAATGATCCAGGCTTGCACTCGACACAAAAAAAATTACTGCAAGGGACAAATGGTTTTCTGGCTAAAGGTGAATGGATAGTTGTGGTGAAGGCTGTAAAGTGAAGCTCCTTTCCATTGTGATGTGTAACAAGAAAAGAAACTGGATCGCAAATCCATGACAGCTGGCAAAAGATAGTTAGCTTTCCTCAGAGGAAGAATCGATTTTCCCTTTTTTGCTTGGGGGAGCACCATCGTCCAATTCCTTCAAAAGAAACCATTGAATCAATTATCAAGCAAAAAAAAGACAGCTGATCTCTGACTGAAAACTTTAGCTATTTCTTGGTGAGGAGTAATACAAGAGAAATACTTTATATAATCTATTCTTATGTGAAGTCCTGGAATAACACTGATAAAAATATAATATAAATATAATTTCAAATAGTTTCTTCGCATGAGGCAATTCAGTTATGTATGTGAATAGCTCTAAATAGATTTTCATTATTAATTGATCTTGTTTGCAAGAGACACTTTAAGCAAATACCTGGCCCGATTTGGAGGAGTCTAAAAAGTGTTCTGAATCCCCCTGTGACTTGTTGTCCCTTTTGGCTATTGTAAACTCTGATGAGCAGTGATTTTGTTCTGAGAATAAAGAAGTGTCATTAGATACATTACTGCATCCACATATCTGTTGGATCAAGAACAGAGGATTGTGAGATTTCCATGACTAACCACTCTTATGATCCTGACCAGAGGAAGGCTGTTTGGAAGGATATTGGTCACATTTCAGTTCATTACTATCACTCTGTGAAGCTGCCATTGTTTCAGGCGCAGGACTTGTGTTATTGCTGGTCTCCTGCTTCAGAGGGGACGAGTCTGCAATGGAGCTCTGGTTACTGTTATCATCTGTATGTGAAGAACAGAAACCTGATTAACAAAAGTAAACAAATGCTTGATCAAACTTCTGTCAATCGACCAGTACATGTCTGTTAATGGATGGTTACATTTCTAGAATAGCATACAAGGTCAATTCATTAAATGTTTTATAGTTCATATTCTGTGCTATTGGTTAAAAAGCATAGTGTCATTCTAACCCATTGATTATAATATTCAAAACTGCATGTGAAATGACATGCCTTTTCAGGCTTACTTAAATATTTCAAGTCTAGAAAACTAAATGTTTAGGAATCACAATGACCACACATATTTGCAAATTTTGCTTCAATCTTCTGGCTTTAACAACCACTATAATTTATAATTACTGCAAAATAACAGAATCTGAAAACACTGCCATAGCATTATTTGGAGATGAGAATGATAACTAAGTGACAGGTCTACAGCTTACCATGCATATCCATCATTCCTGGAGAGGAGCTGTTCTCAGGGGTTGTGACCTCAGAACCATACTTGTCATCTTTGCCCTTCTTCTTGTTTTTATTCTTCTGTGTAATATAAATAAATGCATTGTCATTTTTTTCTCCATTTAGTGTTGGAGAACAATCAAACAGTGAACAACATCCTAGAAAATAAGAAAAAAATCAAGCAATGTTTACTTTGTGATACTACAATTTAATAAAAGTGTAATGATCTGGGCCACCAGCTATCAGAAATATTAAAAACATTTCATATTCCTTTACAATTTAAATATATAAAAATTCATAAACATGGAACAAACTGTAATATTACATTTCACTTACATCATCTGATTTGGGTTCTGTCACTGGTACCCACTTGTATATTCGCAGTGACGTATCACCAACAGTCACCCATTTCTTTTCCCTGGAGAACACCACATGCATGTCATGGTTAGACTGATATCAAAGACAACAGATACATGAGTGAATAAAATGTGCAGTAGCCACCCTCTTAAATAATCTGATGGAAAGACGAGGGTTAGCACTTTAAATTTCAAATGTGTATTTATAAGCAATCTCTGCAGATGTATTTTTGTATTTATAGAATATACACAGCAAGTTCTTTTTTTCTAAAATGTTATAACGGCATCTACGATGAACTATTTTACTTTATACAGATACAGTGCATCCGGAAAGTATTCACAGCGCTTCACTTTTTCCACATTTTGTTATGTTACAGCCTTATTCTAAAATGGATTAAATTCATTATTTTCCTCAAAATTCTACAAACAATACCCCATAATGACTGTGTGAAAGAAGCTTGTTTGAAATCTTTGCAAATTTATTAAAAATCACATGTACATAATTATTCACAGCCTTTGCCATGACACTCAAAATTGAGCTCAGTTGCATCCTGTTTCCACTGATCATCCTTGAGATGTTTCTACAACTTGACTGGATTCCACCTGTGGTAAATTCAGTTGATTGGACATGATTTGGTAAGGCACACACCTGTCTATATAAGGTCCCACAGTTAACGGTGCATGTCAGAGTACAAACCAAGCCATGAAGTCCAAGGAATTGTCTGTAGACCTCTGAGACAGGATTGTATCGAGGCACAGATCTGGGGAAGGGTACAGAAAAATTTCTGCAGCATTGAAGGTCCCAATGAGCACAGTGGCCTCCATCATCCGTAAATGGAAAAAGTTTGGAACCACCAGGACTCTTCCTAGAGCTGGCCGCCCGGCCAAACTAAGCAATCGGGGGAGAAGGGCCTTAGTCAGGGAGGTGACCAAGAACCTGATGGTCACTCTGACAGAGCTCCAGCATTTCTCTGTGGAGAGAGAAGAACCTTCCAGAAGAACAACCATCTCTGCAGCACTCCACCAATCAGGCCTGTATGGTAGAGTGGCCAGACGGAAGCCACTCCTCAGTAAAAGGCACATGACAGCCCGCCTAGAGTTTGCCAAAAGGCACCTGAAGGACTCTCAGACCATGAGAAACAAAGATTGAACTCTTTGGCCTGAATGGCAAGTGTCATGTCTGGAGGAAACCAGGCACCGCTCATCACCTGGCCAATACCATCCCTACAGTGAAGCATGGTGGTGGCATGCTGTGGGGATGTTTTTCAGCGGCAGGAACTGGGAGACTAGTCAGGATCGAGGGAAAGATGAATGCAGCAATGTACAGAGACATCCTTGATGAAAACCTGCTCCAGAGCGCTCTGGACCTCAGACTGGGGCGAGGGTTCATATTCCAACAGGACAACGACCCTAAGCACACAGCCAAGATAACAAAGGAGTGGCTACGGGACGTCCTTGAGTGGCCCAGCCAGAGCCCAGACTTGAACCCGATTGAACATCTCTGGAGAGATCTGAAAATGGCTGTGCACCGATGCTCCCCATCCAACCTGATGGAGCTTGAGAGGTCCTGCAAAGAAGAATGGGAGAAACTGCCCAAAAATAGGTGTGCCAAGCTTGTAGCATCATACTCAAAAAGACTTGAGGCTGTAATTGGTGCCAAAGGTGCTTCAACAAAGTATTGAGCAAAGGCTGTGAATACTTATGTACATGTGATTTTTTTTTTTTTTTTTTAATAAATTTGCAAAGATTTCAAACAAACTTCTTTCATGTTGTCATTATGGGGTATTGTTTGTAGAATTTTGAGGAAAATAATTAATTTAATCAATTTTGGAATAAGGCTGTAACATAACAAAATGTGGAAAAAGTGAAGCGCTGTGAATACTTTCTGGATGCACTGTAATTACTAAAGTTTGTTTTTCAGCAAAAATGTGATAGAGAGGTATGATTATGTTCAGTAACTAGGTAACACTTTACAATAAGGTTCCATTCGCTAACATTAGTTAATGCATTAGGTATCATGAACTAACAATAATCAATATATTGTTTACAGCATTTATTAGGTTGGCTTTTTCAAGTTCTACTATTTAAACTTATTATTAGTGGTGCTTGTGAAGCAAAGCAAGATAAGCCATTATCTTTATCTGTTACTATGACAAAATTATCTATAACTATATCTGTATTCGGATATAACAGATGTGGGCATGGTTTAAACCGGAAGTGCATCAAAACTAATTTAAAAATGTAACTCTCTTACATTTAGACTATAGCTTCTGTATATAAAGTATGCCTCGGACAGGCCTACAGTTGCAATCAAAATTATTCAACCCCCCTGACCAGCAATACATTCTGGTGATGTGAATTAAAACACATCAACTAAAACCTCAATAAACAGTCAAAGTATGTTTTTAATACACATTTGAGTGATTTTGAGAACACAGTTTACCCAAATTTTAAAATAAAAAAATAACTAATTCTCTCCACAAATGTCATGTCAAAAATATTCAACCCCCAAAGTCAATCATTTGTGGAGCATCCTTAAAAACAGCAAATAAATGTTTCAGGTAAGTGTTCTCAGGCTTCGGACACCTCTCTATTAGAATTTTTACACATTTCTCATGAGCAAAAGCTTCCAGCTCATTGACATTCTTTGGTTTCTGTGCTGCCACTGCTTCCTTGAAATTCCAACAAAGGTTTGCAATGGGATTTTAATGATGGACTGAAAGGGCCATTTAAAGGACATTCCACGACCTATCCCTGAACCAGATTTTGGACAACTTGGATGTATCCTTGGTGTTATTGTCTTGCTGGAAAGTCCAGTGATCACCGAGCTTCAATTTACACACTGAAGGCATCACATTTGTCATGCCAAAATGGCCTGATACCTGAAAGAATCCATGGTGTCAGTCACATAGTCAGGATAGCCGTTTCCTGCAGCCGCAAAACACCCCCATAACAGGACTGACCCACCTCCATGTTTGACTGTGGGGATGGTGTCGTTCTTGTCATCACCTTGTCATCTTACTCCAGACATACTGCTGACCCATGGGTCTAAAACTCATTTTCAGTTTAGTGTCATGAGTCTATAAAACCTTCTTCCAGGACTCCACAGGTCTTTCCTATTTCTTTCCTATTACTACTTGAATATTCAAGTCAACATTTCCCTTGGTGAAGTTTTGCTTTCATCCACACCCCAAGAAGGTTGCTGTTGTACCATATTTACAAAATGTATGAATGGTGCTGCCAACTTTGTCTATTGGAAATTGAAATGCCTTGGAAATGTACTTTTAGCCATGACCTTTCTTGTGTAATTAAATAATCTCCTCTATTAGCTTTTGAGACAGATTATTTTTAATTGCATTTGTTGCATAGAAATACATTTTTACTTACAACGCTAAACTTAAATTTTAAAACTTAAATAAGTGCCAGTGCAGATTGATGACTTAATTTTGTTTTAAAACAATTACTTGTGTAGCCTTACATATTTAAGAAACAGCTACATGCAATAGGGGTTTAATAATTATGACATGGCTGTATTTAAAAAAATCCTGCTATTTACAAATATTAGGTTATATATTCACACTATGACTTTGAATGTGTCACTCAACTGATATAGATAAAAATTCTGGGTCATCAGAAAAGCTTACCTTTGTAAATCCTTACTGTCTTGGGGGGGGTCGAATAATTTCGAATGCAACTGTATTTAAATATTATTATTATTATAGATGAAGCTGAATATGTAGTCTACTGGAATAACTGTGGAATATGTTGTTAACTGTGGTTTCTCCTGGTATATCGGACATTAATATCTGCTGAAACAACATCTTCGTTTATGTCTGTGCATTGTGCAAGTAACAATGTTATTCTGGAGGCACCAGTTGTCAAGTAATTGTAAAATGTCAAGCACACATTTTGCAGTGAATATAAAATACAAATAAGAATATTAAAAACAATTAGAATAAATGAATAGCACCTACAAACTGAAAGCACCGTAATTCTCTATCAGAGAGATTTATGATACACTCGAGACTTATTTTGTGTTCACATATTTTTGTGGAGGACATAATTAATTAGTTGAGCAGAATTAGTGAAATGTAGTGGAATAAATTGCAAAATCAAGCCTCTATATATTTCTAGAAATGAAATTTGTTTTTTGTAACACTCCATGTGCATGAATATTCTGAATAGATATACACTCTATGAAGTATTTAAACCTCTATGGAGCATTTAATCATTTCTGAAATAAAGAATTAGCCAGATAATTACCTTAATGTGGATATAAATGTGGTCAACTTACAGTCGAGCTCCACTATAAAATCATCACTTCTTTGGTCAGGAATTAAACATCGTGCTCATGTTGGTTTATAAATCCTTACGTGTGAATTGTGTGAAACATTTGTCATTAATGTGATCAGACATTTTAAACAGACATTTCAAGAAGTGGAAAATGTGTATGATATTGTTAATACTCTTTACAAGCTTAGATTTCTAAGATGTGCACAATGAACGGAGACTGCAAATGGAGTCGAGAATGCGGCCATCCGATCTGAACTTAAAATCACTGTGCGCATTTTCATTCATAAGGTTTACACTGTAGTAATACTGGCTTCGCAGAATCATCATTGCTTTGTAATTTTCTATATGTTTATTTAAAATATTGCTTTATGCCTGTGCTCGTTGGATGAGCAGTCTTCCAAATAGTTTTTTCTATTATTCGGATGAATTCGTTATTCGTTTTGAAGACATTATTCATGCCTTTCCGAATAAGGTATTCGGCGTAGGGCACATCCCTAATCCCTATTATTATCTCACATACTTATTATTATTCTTCCGGACAAAACTTTGGCACCTATCTCGTCCCATACACCCTTCAATGAGGTGTCAAATTGACTGGCTTATTGAGGAGAGGTGTGCTATGACTTTTCCAAGCGATCTCTCCGATCACTTAGAAATGTCCCCGATGATGTACCCCTGGGGGGCAAAAAACTGCCTTAAAAATCCCATTGTTTTAACATTGGCAAGAAATGTGTCGGATTATATCTCCGGATCAGAAAGACATAGAGACTTCAGGGTTGGCTTATTTTACTTGGGTTAGCAAGCAGTCTTTGAATATCGCCTTGGAAACTACTTAGCAACGCCCTAGCAACCATTTAGAGCACCCTAGCAACAAACCCCTTTGACTTCCATTCAAAATGGCTTAGATGGATATGTTTGGATCAGAATGTCATCGAGACATGAGAGTTGGCTTATTTTACTTGGGTTAGCAAGCAGTCTTTGAATATCGCCTTGGAAACTACTTAGCAATGCCCTAGCAACCATTTATAGCACCCTAACAACCAACCCCATTGACTTCCATTCAAAATTATTTAGAGGGATATCTCCGGATCTGAATGTCATAGACTTCATTGTTGGCTCATATGACTCAGGCCAGCAAGCAGCCTTGTTAGTATCACCCTGGCAACTGCCTAGCAACCAGATGGAACACCCTAGCAACCAAGTAGCAAAACATATATCTCTGCACCAGAACATCGTACAGACTTCTAGGTTGGCTCATTTGACTCAGGCTAGCAAGGATCCTTGCTAGTATCACCCTGGCAACTGCCTAGCAACCAAATGAGCTCACCCTAACAACCAAGTAGCAAAAGACATATGTCTGCACCAGAACATCGTAGAGACTTCTGGGTTGGCTCATTTGACTCGAGATAGAAAGCAGCCTTTTTATTATTACCCTGGCAACTGCCTAGCAACCAGATGGAACACCCTAGCAACCAAGTAGCAAAGCACATATCTCTGCACCAGAACATCGTACAGACTTCTAGGTTGGCTCATTTGACTCAGGCTAGCAAGGAGCCTTGCTAGTATCACCCTGGCAACTTCCTAGCAACCAGATGGGGTCACTCTAGCAACCGAGTAGCAAAACACATATCTCTGCACCAGAACATCATAGAGACTTCCGGGTTGGCTCATTTGACTCAAGATAGAAAGCAGCCTTTTTATTATTACCTAGCAACTGCCTAGCAACCATATACAACTTTTGATTTTAAAAATGTATTACTATATGTTGAAATTAACCAAGAAGATTAATAAATGCTGTAAAAGTATTGTTCATTGTTAGTTCATGGTGTATTAACTAATGTTAACATATACAACTTTTGATTTTAAAAATGTATTACTATATGTTGAAATTAACCAAGAAGATTAATAAATGCTGTAAAAGTATTGTTCATTCATGCTAACATTTGTTGTTAACTAATCTTAACTAGTAAATGATTCTCTGCATTGAACCATTTCATTTTTTTTTTTTTTACAAGCTATTCAACCATAATTTTATATGTATTAATTATACAACTAAAGTAAACCACAATCAATGTTATTTAAATTTTAAAAAATATAATTCATTGTTATTTTTATTATTGTTTATCTAACAATGTTAACTGTTAACGTATTTGTCTAATTGTGAAAATGTTGTAGAAGTCTTGTTAAAGTCTGAGTGTAAAAGTTTAGACGAGTCTGAACATCCGCGCTGAATTTAAAACCCCGCGTGTTGATATAAACTCTTCTCACGCGCTGTCGCACAGAAGCGCGGGTCAGTCAGACGAGATCAATGAAAAGTCAAACGCCGGTTCCACCGCACTTTTTGTTCAGAGTACGGACACGGTGAGAACGGACGTTTGACTCATCTCGGCCCGTTCGGTTGCATTTCAGCCGGCATTACAGGCTCAAACAGCAAAGCCTTCATGTGACTGCAACGAAATGGCTTCTAGGTTCAACCCACAAAGATTTGATGGAAGAAAAAATGCGATCAACACATTTCCTAAACTGTTTCTTTAATTAGCCGGTAAAACATCTACGGCGCGACGATCCGTGGATTTCTGACACAAACTGAAGTATAATAAAGGCTCTCTTTCCTTTCCTTACATTGTTTCTCGCTGTCTCTCCTCCCCCACAGACTGGCTGTACTGTTCGTTAACGGGTGGACGCTCTCTCTTACCATTTCCGCACTTTTTCAATTGCAGCCATAACCCGCTTGATGTCATCTTTCGCCCTGCTCCGCGTCTCCGCGCGAACCGACCTGCCCGACATTACTGCTGTTGGTAAAATATCTTTTTGCTCGCTGGCTGTTTAGACACAATGCGAATGCACTCAGCACAGGAGCGAGGCGGGGTTTGTGCGCCTGCGCCGACGCCAAATGCCCTCGAAGCATGAGAGACGGTTAATGCGGGCACACGTTTCGATCCTTTGTTGGGGGACTAAAAAAGAAAATGATATGTCCTGAGTGAGATGATCAAAGTGGAACGACAACTATGACAGCCAAACACTGTTTACGCATGTATTCGGAAATAATGGAGACTGAAAACGGCCAGTTTGTTGTCGAAGACAAAGGTTTATTTTCACGTCTTTCGCCTCAGTGCGTTTCTGAAAACTATTAAACATACAAAAGTGAAATTACACTAAAACAACAGCCCAGTGACCACAAAAATATTACATTGTTCCCCTACACAGACTACAAGTCATACATTTCAGAATAGTTCAAATGGACAATTTAGTTGTTGTAGATCATATGTGGTCTTCTTAAAGAATCTCCTGGGTGGATGCAGAAAATCCCAGGACATCTGTAGCAAATGTGTCCATGGTGATTTCTGGGAGTAACACAGAGACTCTGAATATACACAACACATAGATAGACAGTTTAAATTGTCCAATTATTATTATATTTTGCAGTCCTTGACCTTCCCAAGTTATCAAAGGTACTACCATAATCATGCTGTTTATCACAGTACAGATGATTCAAATACAGAGCGTGACATCTGTAAAGACTGACTCCACTTTATCATCCACATTACCTCTGGATTCCCGTAACAAAATATTAAGGGTTCAATACAATTTAAGCTCAATCAACAGCGTTTTTGACATAATATTGATTACGACAAAAATGTATTTTGACTCGCCCCTCCTTTTCTTTTTTTAAAAAAAAAGAAAAAAAAAATCGAGGTTACAGTGAGGCACTTACAATGGAAGTTAATGGGGCCAGCAATATGCATGTTAACATGATCTTAGTGTAATAAAATCACTTACTAACCTTTTAAGTTATAGCCAATTTTACAACTTTGTTGCCATGATGATGTTATGTCAACAAACCCTAAAATGACTAAAAATGACAACTTTACAGCTCAAATAATAAACAAGTTTTAACAGAAGCTTTAATGTAAGTGCTTTTATAAAATTATAATCTTCACATTTCTGCCTTTAAACCCTCCAAAAATTGTCCACATTCACTTCCATTGCAAGTGCCTCATTGTAACCTCGATTTTTGTTTCTTTTTTTAAAGAAAGGAGGGACGAGTCAAAATATTTTTTTGTGGTAATCAACATTATGCCACAAATGTTGTCGACTGAGCTTAACTTGTATTAAACATGAATATTCCTTTAACAACCAAAAATAAACAACTTCTGAGAGAATATCCCACAAAATTCCAAACTAAAAAAAAAAAAAAAAAAAAAAAAACAATCAACAGAATATAGTGGTTCGCAGGACTTCTACGTACCTGTGCATCTGTCTCCCTCTGAACTGAAACCTAAAAGGTCTGTAAAGCATTCAGCCAACTCATCCTCAGTCATGTGTTCACCTTAAATTAACATACACATTTACTCACTTTTATTCATTAAAGAAACCACTTATTCAAGGAAAAAATAAAAATTAATAAACATGAAAAAAAAATATTATAGTAAATGTCACTTACATCATCTGACCTGGGCTTGAATTACTTATTCAGCCACTTATTCAAGAGTTACAAATATTATGCAATGTAATGTATGTGTACAGTATTATGTTCAGTACAAGATAGCTTAATCAGAACCTTCAGAATTAGTTTTGTGTTTGTAAATGTATCAGCAGAAACACCACAACATAATCATTATTTTATAATTGTTAAAATAATATTTAAGCTGTTACAGAGTATATTACAGCATTAACTGTAATAATTAATAATTAAATAATTAGATATGCCATTAACAGTTTGCACTGAGAGCCACTTGATACACAAAGTCAGTGAAGATGTTTGCCCTATGAGTCCTGGAAGCTCACTGGATAATGTCACTAAAACTACAACTACTTAGGACAACACCATTGAAGATGCACTGTATTTCTCAGTTGGAGAAGTCTCTCTGTTCACCATCATAATTTTCTCTCTGGTATCCCAGTAAAGCTCATAAAAGTATTTACCTCTAGCCTGTATAGTAACAACAATTGGACTCAAGATGGCGCCGAGTATGGCTGCTGCGTTGCGAGCTCCGACACAACATAGTAATGTTTTGTTTGTTTTGTTAACAATTCTTATGTTTTTTGTCTTGGATGTTGTCTGCCTTATTGTCTACGACAGACAAACACTTTTGGACACTGGTTCAGCAATTTCACACCATAAACCGGACTTCACATTCCTCAATGCCGACCCGCTGTTTACAAACATGCAAGCGGAGCCCTTTGTCTGGGCAGCATGGCCGCGGAAACGCAGGAGGAAAAGGGGAAACAGAGCCGGCGTTCTCATTAGAGTAAGACGCCGCGCAAATCGACCCCCGCTACCCAGTATTCTACTGACAAATGTTCAGTCTCTGGATAACAAGCTCTGTGAGCTGAAAGCGCGGATCTCTTTCCAACGAGATACAAGGGACTGCTGCATTATCTGCCTAACAGAAACTTGGATGTCTGCGGATATTCCAGACTCAGCCATTGAACCCGCGGGGTTCTCTGTGCACCGAGCGGACCGAGCGAAAGACCTCTCAGGTAAAAGTAGAGGTGGTGGTGTATGTTTTATGATCAACAAATCCTGGTGTGATCAGAGGAACGTACATTCTATCAAGTCTTTCTGCTCTCCTGATCTGGAATTTCTTATGCTTCTGTGTCGACCATTCTGGCTACCAAGGGAATTCACAGTGGTCATTATCACTGCTGTGTACATTCCCCCACAAGCCGACACAGACCGGGCACTCAAGGAACTGTATGGGAGTATAAGTGAGCAGGAAACCGCGCACCCTGAGGCCGTGTTCATTGTGACCGGGGACTTTAATAAAGCCAGTTTAAAATCAGTCGCACCAAAATATCACCAGCACATTAGTTTCAACACACGAGGGGACCGGGTTTTGGACCATTGCTACTCTCCGTTCCGGGATGGCTACAAATCCCTCCCCCGCCCACCATTTGGCAAATCGGACCACTCTTCCATTCTGCTTCTGCCCGCTTACAGGCAGAAATTGAAACAGGAAGCACCCACCCTCAGAACGATCCAGTGCTGGTCAGACCAATCAGATTCTACGCTACAAGACTGTTTTGATCACACGGACTGGGAGATGTTCCGGTCCGCCTCTGATGACGACATCGAGCTTTAAGCTGATAGCGTAATGTGTTTCATCAGAATGTGCGTAGAGGACGTCGTTCCGACCAGAACTGTACGAATCTATCCGAACCAGAAAACTTGGATCAATAGCGATGTTCGCGCGGCACTTAATGTGCGGACCTCCGCTTTTAATTCCGGGAACGTGGAGGAGTATAAACAAGCCAGTTATGCCCTCCGAAAAACTATCAGAACCGCAAAACGCCAGTACAGGAGTAAGATTGAAGGACAGTTTAACACCACCAACTCTAGAAGCATGTGGCAGGGAATTAACAACATCACGGACTTTAAAGGGAATAAAAACTCCGCCATGAACACCGCTGCCTCTCTACCGGATGAGCTAAATACTTTTTATGCTCGTTTCGAGGGAAATAACACCGCCCTCACGGAGAGAGCTCTCGCGGCTGAAGCTACAGAGGTTAGTTCACTCTCCGTCTCTGTAACGGATGTAACCCGATCCTTCCGACGGGTGAATATCCGCAAAGCCACGGGCCCAGACGGCATTCCAGGCCGTGTCATCAGAGCGTGCGCGAACCAGCTGGCTGGTGTTTTTATGGACATTTTCAACCTTTCCCTCTCTTTGTCTGTAGTCCCCACATGCTTTAAAACATCCACCATTGTGCCTGTTCCAAAACAATCAAAAATAATTTGTTTAAATGACTGGCATCCTGTTGCTCTGACCCCCATCATCAGCAAATGTTTTGAGAGACTAATCAGAGATTACATCTGCTCTGTATTGCCACTCTCTCTTGACCCACTGCAGTTTGCTTAACGCAACAACCGCTCCACTGATGATGCCATTGCATCTACAATACACACTGCTCTCTCCCACCTGGAAAAAAAGAACACTTATGTGAGAATGCTGTTTGTAGACTACAGCTCAGCATTCAACACCATAGTGCCCTCCAAGCTAGATGAGAAACTCCGGGCTCTGGGCTTAAACAGCTCGCTGTGCAGCTGGATCCTGGACTTCCTGTCAAGCAGACGCCAGGTGGTTAGAATAGGCAGCAACATCTCCTCATCACTGACCCTCAACACTGGAGCCCCGCAGGGCTGTGTTCTCAGCCCACTACTGTATTCCTTGTACACACATGACTGTGTGGCAACACATAGCTCCAATGCCATCATTAAGTTTGCTGATGACACGACGGTGGTAGGTCTGATCACTGACAATGATGAAACAGCCTACAGAGAGGAGGTACACACTCTGACACACTGGTGTCAGGAGCACAACCTCTCCCTCAATGTCAGTAAGACAAAGGAGCTTGTGGTGGACTTCAGAAGAAAAGACAGAACACAGTCCCGTCACCATCAATGGAGCACCAGTGGAGAGAGTCAGCAGCTTCAAGTTCCTGGGTGTCCACATCACTGAGGAACTCACATGGTCCACCCACACTGAAGTCGTTGTGAAGAAGGCTCATCAGCACCTCTTCTTCCTGAGACGGCTGAGGAAGTTTGGAATGAACCGCCACATCCTCACACGGTTCTACACCTGCACTGTGGAAAGCATCCTGACTGGCTGTATCTCCGCCTGGTACGGCAATAGCACCGCCCACAACCGCAAAGCACTGCAAAGGGTGGTGCGAACTGCCAGACACATCATCGGAGGTGAGCTTCCCTCCCTCCAGGAAATATATACAAGGTGGTGTGTGAAAAAAACTCGGAGGATCATCAGAGACTCCAGCCACCCGAGCCATGGGCTGTTCTCACTGCTACCATCAGGCAGGCGGTATCGCAGCATCAGGACCCGCACCAGCCAACTTTATGACAGCTTCTTCCCCCAAGCAATCAGACTTTTGAACTCTTGATCTCCCATGATCAAATACATCAGCATTGCACTTTATTACTCTTATATCTCACACCGGACTGTCATAAATTATATTATTATTATATTATATTCTCTCTTAAAAACTTACTATCAACCGACAGCCTGAATGTCAATACAGTACAATACAACCTACTGTACATTCTATATATACTATAAATACTTAAAAAAAAAGTTTTTATTGTATAATGTGTATTCTATATTGTGTGTATTGTATACTGTACATTGTATGTTATTATTTTATATTGTGTTGTGTGTAATTATGTGTATATTAGATTTCAAACTGTGTTGTAAATCTGATGTTTATTGTAAATTGTCTCATCACTGTCACGACTACTATGTTGTTTGGAACTGCACCCAAGAATTTCACACACTATTGTACTTGTGTATATGGTTGTGTGACAATAAAAGTGATTTGATTTGATTTGAGACCAGGGACTCAGTTTGGACGGTGCGGTGGGAGAGATTCAGCGGCAACTGTCCAGCATGTCGGTGATGCTGACGAAAGTCGTAGTGGACCTGGAGGATCTTGCTGTAATACGTCGATTGATTACGGCGATGGAGGCGAAATTCTCTGAGTTGGTTACAAGAATCGGGGACATCGAGAAACAGATCGATTATCTGGAGTCATCGGAGAGGGAATTAGCTGCTAATCTGCTAGCGACCAAGACAGACTTGGAACATGTTTGGGAAAAGCTGGAAGACCTTGAGAATCGTAATCGGCAAAACAACGTCCGAATTGCTGGAATTCCTGAGCTTGAGGAAGGTAGGAAGCGCCGAATGTCATCTGATGGCTTCAGAGAATTGGCCCGATTGAAATACAGATATAATACTATTTTGTCGTGGAAGGTGGAGTTTTGGCTATTCAGGGCAAGATAGTCATACTTTGAGTCGGGGGACAAAGCAGGGAAGCTTTTGGCTAGATACATAAAGCAGAGAGTGTCTTTTTCTACCATTCCCTCAGTGAAATCTGCTGGTGGTGAAATTTTTTACCTCGGCCATTGATATTAATAATGCTTTTAAAGAATTCTATCTTGACCTCTACAGTTCCATGTCTTCATCTACTGATGAGGATATTAGAAATTTTGTGGAACCTTTAGAACTCCCTAAATTGATGACTGAGCAAAACAATTCCCTTGATTCTGAGATAAACTTGGAGGAGCTTGACGAGGTAATTAAGGCCTTGCCTACAGGCAAGGCTCCAGGGCCAGATGGCTTTGCCACTGAGTTTTTTTTAGATCTTATGCTACAGAACTGGCTCCACTTTTGTTAGAAGTTTATACGTAATCATTAAAGAATGGAAAGCCTCTGTCAACCATGACACAAGCCCAGATCAGTCTGATTCTTAAAAAGGACAAAGATCCAAGCAAGTGTAAGAGTTACCGTCCAATTTCCCTGATCCAGTTAGTAAAAAATATTGTAAAAATATTTGGCTAACCAATTAAGTAAAGTTATGACATCTCTTATACATATAGATCAGGTGGGATTTATTCGGGGTTGTAGCTCTTCTACGAGCTACCAATATCAAGTGGTCAGTGGGGAATGATCAGACTCCGGTCGCTGCCATCTTACTTGATGCCGAAAAAGCATTTGATATGGTTTTATCTTTTTAAGATTTGAAAATATATGGGTTCAGGAATACTTTTATTGGATGGATTAAGTTTCTTTATAGACACCCTTTAGCGGTGGTACAAACAAATGGATTAATTTCGGATTATTTTACTCTAGATAGGGGCACCTGGCAGGGTTGCCCTCTTTCCCCATTATGTTCTGTCTTACCCTAGAACCATTAGCAGCCACGATAAGAAAGGAAGATGATTTTCCAGGGGTGGTGGCGGGAGGTATGGCACATAAACTTTTGCTTTATGCAGATTATATTTTATTATTCGTCTCTGACCCCACTAGATCTATGCCTTGCCTCCACAGAATTATTCTTTCCTTTTCTTAGTTCTCAGGATACAGAGTCAGTTGGTCTAAATCCGTAGCTTTGGCTCTGACAGCGTACTGCCCAGTAACGGCTTTTCAGCCTGGCTCCTTCCAGTGGCCTAAACAGGCCATTAAGTATTTGGGCATTTTATTCCCAGCAAAATTGTGTGATTTAGTTAAAGTTAATTTTGACCCCTTAATCAAAAAGGTTTTCGAGCGATGTGGACAAGTGACCTTCATTACATTTATCTATGATTGGGAAGGTTAATTTTATTAAAATGAATTGTATTTGTGGCGTGGTGAGCAAGAGACAGACACAGTGGGTGTGGCGTCAAGCCTCGGAGAGGCATTTATTGGAAATAATAATAAAAATAACATGTCCATAAAGGGGGATAATAAAGTGTCCGGGGGGGGGATAGTGTTCATAATAAAGGGGGAATCTGGCATCCTCGCGGTGAGATGGGGCTCCGTGAAGGGCAGGGTAGATTTGGAATGGCCCAGGCATGAGCTGGGTCCGTCGGCCGCACACGCTCCCCTCCAGGGTCCACGGCGCGAGGGGCAGCAGGCCCGCGGCAGGTGAGAGGGGAAGGCGGCCCGGCCTCTAGCTCATTGGCAGCGACGTGTGCAGTTCTCCCACGGTGACTCATCTAATCGGTCCGGGGGGTCCGAGGAGCGGGTCCGGTGGTGCATCATCTCGTCCAAACCCTCCCAGCTCTGGTCCTGGGCGTGTGAGGATGCCAGTGTGTGCACACATGGAGATTTGAAGCCAGCTCTCCAAGAAGAGGTGTGTTCTACATTTTAAAGACAGCAGTGATGAAGCAGTATTCCCATCAGGTGTGCTTCATTCACCACTGTCAGAACGAGGCTTATTAATTATGCACTACTGCCCAACTCCCATCGTGAGCCTGGCTGAAGGGCGGCCCTAAGTGGCAGGGCGACGATGACGAGCCGGAGGGGCGGATCATTCTGCCACATAATCCAAAATTCAACTACCTGCTACAATCTCTTCCTGTAGATGTCCCCCTCTCTTATTTCAAGCAATTTGATAGCATAGCGAAGTCCTTCATTTGGAATGGTAAGCATCCCAGATTATATTTCAATAAGTTACATAGGCCGATTGACAAAGGTGGTCTAGGCCTACACAAGATTTGTTTTTTTTTTTTTAATAAATTTTTTTACACAGAGCAATTTTTTTATTATTATTCGTCAAATAAATATCAATCAACCACAATGCAGAACACACATGCACACACACACATACTTCAAGGTTAAACTGAAGTCTTAGTCTGAACCCACTGTGAGAAAGTTTACGCTTGGGTATGGGAGCTGCACACCCTGGTCAGGTTTGACAGTAAGTGTATTGTGGCATCATTGCAAAATCTCAATCTCATTCAAAACAAATGGTTTAAAACAAAATGCCACAATTTTAAAAATAATTAACTTTTTTTTTTAATAACATTTTTTATTGATTCAAATAAACAGGATAACACAAAAAGAGCATACACACACTGAATCAATTTATAAAATTATATGTCCCTTCCCCTGAACCTGCCCCATTTCTTATCATATGCAGCCGAATTGCCAAGCCGTCTATATGACATCTCTTCAAATGACGCTACCTTGCCCAATTCGGTGCACAATTCATAAAAAGAGGGAGCGCCCGTCGACTTCCATCCCCTCACAATTATCTGTCTCCCGATCATCACACCAGTGAGGACCCACCTCTTTACATACCCATCAGCTATATCCATAACCGCCCCATCACCCAACACACAAAGTCTGGGACAAAACAGAACCTGAGTGCCCAGGACCTCGGAAACAAAATTCTGGACTCTCAACCAAAACTCCTGAATCCTCAAACAAGACCAGAAGGCATGTAATAAATCTCCATCCTCCAACTGGCAATGCCAACAGGTGGGTGTGTCTTTTAATCCCAGCCTATACAATCTAGAGGGGGTCCAATATAATCGATGCAAAATCTTAAATTGCATCAGACGGACCCTTGCATCTCTAGATGTAGACTTAATGTTTTTTAGAATCCTATTCCACACTCCCTCCTCCAATACCAAGTTCAAATCTTTCTCCCACAATCTCTTGAGAGAAGTCAAAGTTCCATCCCCCAGACCCTGAATTAACAGGGAGTAATACACTGATGCCTCATGACCTTTTCCAAAAGCAGAAATCACCTCTCCTAGGTGTATGCTACTCCCAAAAATAGTACAGAGCAAGTGGCATAACTGAAGATACCTAAAAAACTATGGGGATCCCAAAATATTGAACCAAATTTTCAAAGGATCTCATCACACCTCTCTCATAAAGATCACCGAGTGTATTAACCCCCCTCGCAATCCACTCTGACCAACAAAAAGGGTACTTATTAATGCATAGTTTGGGGTTTAGCCATAGGCTCGAGGCAATATTTAGATAATTGAGATAAATCTGAGTTAAACACTCTGGACACTTCTGTCCATACGAGTGCAAATGTGAAATGACGGGGTGTGATTTAACTTCTCTGGTTAGTTTGATGGAAAGGCTTTGCAATGGAAAAATAGGGGCAAGCAGTTCTTGTTCAATGCAGAACCAGGTAGGGGCTCTTTCAGGTGGAAGCGACCAATGAGCCAAATGTCTGAGACCGAATGCATAATAATAAAACAGAATCTTGGGTAGGCCTAGCCCACCTTTGTCCATCGACCTATGTAACTTACTGAAGTGTAATCTGGGATGTTTACCATTCCAAATGAAGGACTTCGCTATGCTATCAAATTGCTTGAAATAAGAGAGGGGGACATCTACTGGGAGAGATTGTAGCAGGTAGTTAAATTTTGGAATACAGTTCATTTTAATAACATTAACCTTCCCAATCATCGATAAATGTAATGAAGCCCACCTGCCCACATCACTCGAAAATCTTTTTATTAAAGGGTCAAAATTAACACTAACTAAATCAGACAAATTTTCTGGGAATAAAATCCCCAAATATTTAATGCCCTGTTTGGGCCATTGGAAGGCGCCTGGCTGGAAAGCCGTTACTGGACAGTACGCTGTCAGAGCCAAAGCTTCTGATTTAGACCAATTAACTTTGTATCCTAAGAACTTGGAAAAGGAATTAATAATTCTGTGGAGGCAAGGCATAGATCTAGTAGGTTCAGAGACAAATAATAAAATATCATCTGTGTAAAGCAGAAGCTTATGCGTCATACCTCCCACCATCACCCCTGGAAAATCATCCTCCTTTCTTATCGCGGCTGCTAATGGTTCCAGGGCAAGACAGAACAATAAAGGGGAAAGAGGGCAGCCCTGCCGAGTGGCCCTATCCAGAGTAAAATAATCTGAAAATAATCCATTTGTTTGTACCGCTGCTACAGGGTGTCTATAAAGTAACTTAATCCAACCAATAAATGTACTCCCGAACCCACACATTTCCAAAATCTTAAAAAGATAATCCCATTCTACCATATCAAGACTGATCATTCGCCACTGACCACATGATATTGATGAGACGCCTGATGTTATCAGAAGAGCTCCAGCCCCGAATAAATCCCACCTGATCTATATATATATATATAAGAGATGTCATAACCTTACTTAATCAGTTAGCTAAAATTTTTGACAATATTTTTACATCTAGTTGGATCAGGGAGATTGGACGATAACTTTTACACTCGCTTGGATCTTTGTCCTTTTTAAGAATCAGACTGATCCGGGCTTGTGTAATGGTTGGAGGAAGCTTTCCTCACAAATTTGTGAGGCAAAATTACATAACAGAAAATACTTTGTCAAATAAACCCAGCCAATAGGAAGAATGAACACAAAGAATGTGTAGATTCATTCACAGAACTGTCTCAAAGGTGTGATCTTCCACAAAACAAATTCCAGCCGATATAAAACCGTTCAGATTCCTCGGACAGACGAATGTCCAGTGAGCCAGCTGTTATGAGTTCAACAGATGACGTAATCATTCCAGTGTCCCGTAAAAAAACTCAACAAAACAAACTACAGCCAGCAGGAGGCATAAGCACAAAGAACGAACAGATTAATCCACAGCTGTTCCAAAGGAGTGTTATTCAATAGAACAAGCTCCAGCCGCTAGGCGGAACCAATGCATCCGGTTCCCCGGATGGTCGAGTCAATTCACTCGGAGGCTGAATAAAAGTATATACCATGACTTACACAATCCGTCAACTTTATAAAAGAGTGTAAGCATGTAAATATTTTGCAGTCATCCATAGTGTCCACTCTCAAACTGGCCGGGAACTTCAATGCAAAAGTAATCTTTCGTCAATGCAAAAGTTTCTTTAAGGAAAAGTGTTATTCACAAAACAAGCTCTAGCCGCTAGGCGGAACCAACGCAAAAAGCAAAAAGAAACCAAAATGACACCCAGCTTCCTCAAGAGTAAGTACAGCGAGTCGACCCACTCATATGAGAAACACCCAATGGTTTACTCAGCCATTGATTCAATAAAAGACATTGCCTGATTGGGACAAGTAAATACTTTGTGACCGTCCTTCGTTTCTATTCTCAGTTTGGCAGGAAACATCAGAGCAAAAGTAATTTTTCGCCGATGTAAGAGTTTCTTACATTCCTTGAATCGATCGCGTTTCTCTCTTGTCGAACTCGCAAAGTCCGGGAACAAGAAAATATTATGGTTCTTCCAAGAAAGCTTCCCTTTGCTCCTCGCCTGGTGCAACACAAGATCTTTATCGGATGATCTCAGAAATCTGGCCAGAATCGATCGGGTCCTGTCTCCCTCAGTAGATCTGCAAGCAGGGACTCTGTGAGCTCGCTCGATTTCCAGCTTGTGGCCTGTTATGTCGAGCAGACTCGGGAAAAACTCGTCTTGGAATTTCACCATATCTCTGCCCTCCTCATGCTCAGGAATTCCAACAATTTGAACGTTATTCCTGCGGCTTCTATTCTCAAGATCTTCAAGCTTTTCCAAATCAACTTTGGTCACGGGCGGATTAGCGGTTAATTCCCTCTCCGAAGATTCAAAAAAATCAATTCGTCTCTCAATATCTGACACTCTTGTAACTAGTTCAGAGAATTTTATTTCCATCGCCGTAATCGATTGACGTATTACAGCGAGATCCTCCAAGTCAGCAAGAATCTTCATCAGCATCACCGACATGTTGGACAACTGACGCTGGATCACCTCTCCCGCCACGCCATCCAAATCGAGTCCCTGGTCTGTAGGCCTGTCGGGGCTTTCATCCTGAACACGTAAATGTCTTTTAATGTCTCCAGAGCCCTAGGATTTTGACTTCTTTGCCATGTTTTGCATCAAAGAGCAAATGTGCAACTGGGTGTATCAAAATTCACCAGATTATAACATGAAAATAATTACAAATTTAGCAAAGTGTGCAGAGCTCGTCGCTTACACGTCTGCTCCTTGCATGGCGTCACTTGACCTTCCCACAAATAATTAACTTTTATAATATTCTAAATAAATATCCAATGCATAGCTTGTGATAATATCTAGAAATTAAGTTTGTTACAACATTCAAGATTTTGTTTTATTATTATGCATTCGGTCTCAGACATTTGGCTCATTGGTCGCTTCCACCTGAGAGAGCCCCTCCCTGGTTTCGTTTTGATCAGGAAATTCTTGCCCCTATTTCGCCAATACAAAGCCTTTCTTTCAAACTAATCAGAGAAGTTAAGTTACACCCCGTTATCTCGCATATGCACTCGGTATGGACAAAAGTGTCCAGTGTGCTTAATTCTGACATTTATTTAAATGTTGGCTCGAGCATATGGCAGAATCCAAAATTATGTATAAATAAGTCCCCTTTCTGTTGGTCAGAGTGGATTGTGAGGGGGGTTACTACACTCGGTGACCTATATGTGAATGGAGTGTTGAGATCTTTTGAAAACACGGTTCAACATTTTAAGATTCCCAGATCTCAGTTCTTTAGGTATTTACAGCTACGCCACCTGCTCTGTACTATTTTTGGGGGTAGTATACACCCCCCTAAAGCGGCAGATTCTCTGGAAGCGGTGATTACTGCATTTGGAAAAGGTCATGAGGCATCAGTGTATTACTCCCTGCTAATTCAGAGTCTGGGGGACAGAGCTTCACTTCGCTCAAGAGATTATGGGAGAAAGATCTAAACTTGCTATTGGAGGAGGGAGTGTGGGATTCTAAAAAACATCAAGTCTACATCTAGAGATTCAAGGGTGCGTCTGATGCAGATGAAGATTTTGAATCGATTATACTGGATCCCCTCTAGATTGTATAGACTTGGTCTTAAAGACACACCCACCTGCTGGCGATGTCAATCAGAAGACGGGGACACAACCCATGTTTTTTGGGGATGTGTTAAAATACAGGAATTTTGGTTAAAGATTCAGGGATTTCTGTGTGATGTGTTGGACACAATGTTTTCATTTTGCCCCAGACTCTGCATTTTGGGTGATGGGGAAGTCATACATTTTGGGGATAGCCACTTGAGAGGTTGGGTCCTGGCCGGAGTTATGGTGGCCAGGCGAATAATACTCAGGGGGTGGAAGACGGCTGGGGCACCCTCGTTTCGGGAGTGGTGCAGGGAGATGAGCGAGGTTGCGGCATTTGAGGAGGCAATCTTCAGAAGGTTAGGAAAGCGGGATTTGTTTAATAGGAAGTGGGGTGGATATTTGGATTTTTTGGAGGGTTCTTGGGGAGGGGCAGTGGAGAGGGATGTTTGATTTTTAGTTTGATGTGTATGTGCACTCTTGCTTTTTGAAAGTTTTTTTTTTTTAGTTTGTTTCTAATTTTTTGCTATAATTGTAAGAGACCACTGTAATGCGTGTTTGTGTCGGATGGGGGGGATGTTCGGGGGGAATTTATATATCTGATTCCGTATTTTATTTTGTGTCTATTGGTTTTTATGAATGGAATCAATAAAAATGTTAATAACAAAAAACAACTGCAAAATGATGATTTAAACAACTTTACAGCTCAAATAATACAGAAGTTTTAACAGAAGAATGAATGTAAGTGCTTTTATAAAATTATAAGCTTCACATTTCTGTCTTAAACCAGAGTCCTGTACGTAGGCGGGTACACAACTGGTGAGCCGCTAATATTTTATGTAATATTTGGTGTACAGGTCAGGAATCAACAGGCAGGTCAAATAGCCAAGGCTATTTTTTAAATGTCAAATAATGTTAATCTTTCTTATCTTTTGTGTTGTCACCACAACGTTAGGCTACGTGTCTATTTTTCTTAAATGCTCCAACTCCTAATGTTAGTTTGATTGCTTGTGTGATGTGAGCAAATAAAAATTTGTCTACCTGATGTAGCAGATTTATTTAAAGGAGGGACGAATCGAAATTATTTTTTGTGGTAATCAAAAATTATGCCACAAATGCTGTCGATTGATCGTAACTTGTATTGAACACTGACTATTTCTTTAATAGGCTGAACACAGCTTTTAAATTGCAAACCTTTACATTTTGGAGGTAGCATTGAAGAGCTTCAACTTATACAGGTTGGAAGCTATAAGGAGGAAATGCTCAGGCATCAAAGGAGGATACCACACCATGCAGGTGGGCACAGCGCTCTGCTCGATCTGATCAGAACTTAAAATCAACAACTCATTTTCAGCACTGTTCTGAAGATCGTACTCCACCAGGATAGCAAGTTAAACACATATCTGAGCAGGACTTTAAATTAGCTGTTCTTATACAAGTAAAAGCCATATCTGAGGTGAAACTAAACTAGACAGGCAGATCTGTTTGCGTATTAGTGACATCTTGGTGCCTCACACTGCTGGAAAACTTACATGGCACTCTACACATGGCATCAAGATCTGGCATTTTACAGACAACTTGAAACCTTCACACTCCCTGTTGATCAATCGCACACAGGGCCTCATATCAGTAACTCAGGGACTCACCAGCCTGCAATCCATGCCGAGAGAGGAGACGAGGCTGATTGCTGTCTAAATCCACTCCAAACACCAGGTCCTGGATGGGTTTGTAATGGGAGTGGTGCCTGCCCTGGTACTTCCAAATCTCCTGGGTCCACTCTTTACAACGATGGATGAACGTCACAGCCTTTCCAGAGTCCTGTCATTAGATAAATACAAATGGGAAATACAGATTATCCAATAAAATGCACAAATTTAAAACATTAAAAGAGTAAAGATTTAACAATAAAAAGTAAAACATTTAAAAAGGTTATTTTTCAGATATTGTTAAAGGTGTCATATCATATATATTTTTTATTTTTCCCCTGAGGTCCACCTATAATGTTATTAAAGTGTTTGCGTCAAAAGCAATCCACTCTAAAATGTGCCAAACAAATTGTTAAGTTGAGGCAGGAATGGTTGGGGGCCTTGTTGAAAACTCCAGCCACTGGTTTCTAATGTTGGGATCCTTTGGAAAGAATATGCAGAATAGCGGGTGCTACACACAGCTGGAAACAGCTAATGATTTGACAGACTTTATCAGCCACATTTTACTCTGCTGTTTAGGAATAATAGTATCCATCCTACTTTCTCTTTTCTTACCTCCCTGTGACAGGATGAGTCAAGTTTATGAATATCAAATTGGTGTTGTTGATGTTTAATATTTATTAAAACTTGTTAGTTCATCCAAAAATAAAAATTCTGTCATCGTTTACTTTTTTCACAGAACACAAGAAACATTCTGAAGAATGTCGATGCTGCTATTTTTCTGTACAATGAAAGTGAAAAGGGACATTCTGCCAAATGTCTCCTTTTGAGTTCAACTGGAGTAAAAAAAAAAAAAAAAAGTAATACAGGTTCGGAATAACATGAGGGTCAGTAAATGATGACAGAATTTTCATTTATTAAAGCTAGCTCTTTAATAAATGGCCTTTCTTTGACTGGGAGGACATTTTGATCTCTGAAAGTTACAGTATGTTTTCATAGTACAATGAAGTGTTTTATCTCAGAAAATAATTCCTCATAATGTTAAAAACAATCAAATTTTACTGATGCTAGTATTTACAAAAGACATCTACGTAAATTATTTTAGTAATGACACACCTTTGCATTGGAATGAACGTAGCTGTCTATTTTACCAGAAACTACAAAGTACCCAATTTTATACTAATCAGTACACACAGCTTATATTCACTGATAAGAGATTAGATGAAAGGGATACAAAACAATAAACAGTATGGACTGGAGCAAGTTAAAAGTGTAACAATAGTAATAAAGGGTTCTGAAGTATCCCAAAGGCTGAGATGTTTCACTTATTAAATTAATGTTGGTATTCTTATTTTGATCCAGATTAATTCAATGAACTCCTACTAACCGCAGCAGCAAGATAGAGTGAGTTCTGTGAGAAGGTGAGATGGGTAATGCCATCCTGACTGTACTGCAAACACTGTTCACCATCACTCTGAAGTGTACTGCATCAATGACCTGCAAAGCCCCAATGGCAAAGCCCACTGCCAAGTAAAAATCTAGAACAAGACAAATTCACATAACATGCATACAACATTTGCCATTGTAAAAATGAAATAAATTATGTCTTTATTAAAAGACACTGATATAATTCATTGGTGCCTTGTAGTGTCAGTAGCCCTGGCTTATAATAACAAGACAAGAAGGCCACAGTTCTTTAGTAGTTCACCTTATGGATCATAGGTAATACACTGGATGTGTTTGTGGGGTTGGAAGACTCTGCTGCAGACAGCCTCTTTACGCTCATAACTCCAAACCTTAATGGTACCACTATGGCTGCCCATAGCTACTAGTGGTTGTTTGGGGTGGAAGGCAACTGCTTCCAGAGGTTCTGCATGTTCTTTCAGGAGAGTCCATGGAAAATGTATTTGTGCATTCACATGTATTACAGTTGCATGGGTCGTAGAGAGCACAACATTTCTGTAAATGGAAGGACATTATTGTATTATATTATATTTTCTTGACTCTAGAGGTGTATCCCAAATCACAAATTCTGCACTACTCTAGGCCATTTTATAGTGTAAGTAGTGCAAGTAGTATGTTGAAAATGCAACAAAAGAAAGAGTACAATGAGTATCCAGATGATGTACCACAACAACCGAAAAATGTGTGGAATGAGTGTGGAATGAGTGTGGAATGAGTGTAGAATGTTGGACACTGGTCGAGGCTTGCCCTATGCAGCGAAATGGGCGGGGTAACCTGGCCATGATGCTGGCCTGACAAAACAGTTGTAATTTATGGTGAATGTGGCAACTATCGAAAACTTCTGTGAAAACAGAACCTTACAAATGTGAGAAGAATGCTTTACCATCAGCCCACACTGTATGAATATGTTCATCATTTGAGATATACTGTACGCATTGAACTGAGTTTGGCTAATGCGCTAAAGCTAGCGGCAACACATTGTGTGCATTTGAAACATCACTTCCAGCAGGCAAAAAACAGCAACTGCTGTGTAGTAAAGAAAAAAACGTTAAGTGTTTCATTTGGGACTGTACTACACTTTTAAAATTCATACACTAAATGGACGAGTGCATAGTGTATAGTGAATCATTTTGGACACATACTCATACTCGTTGACTAAATTGAACATCTAAATTAGCTCTGCTCTACAGATGGATCCATCCAATCTAAGATCTGCACTCATGTTAGCAGATTTTGGTTTTAATTGAAGACTTGAAATGTATCTCAAATGTTTTGCAGAGGTATGTGTCACAAAAATAAATATATGGGCATATATATTTATTTATTTACTTGGGGGTACATTTTCTATTGGAAACAGTGTTTTGTGGAAGACAGAACTTATTAGATAGAACATATCATTTTGTTATACCACATTTGTGATAATAAATTTGAGATCTTTCTGAAAGCAGCAACCTATTGTTTACAAGGCCTCTCACCTTAAGTTAAATGGTTTGGCATTCAGTGTGCAGTCTTCCTGATATCCCCGGCTGCTAGTGGAGGGAATTTCTTGTTGTACAAGCTCATGAGCTTGAGATTTTCATCATAGAATATGACGTGCCCATTCATATCACCAGAAACTATAAAACTATAAAAAAGCAAAAGCATGTAAAAGAGTAAAATACAACAGCTGAAAATGTAAAAGGTCAAACTATGCAACTTTTCAACTGCATCATGATTTCACAATTAGCTAATAAATGCATTTATGTGTCATACATCTATGAACATGTGCATCATACAGTATATACCTGTCAGTCAGAGTCAATACTGTGATTACTTCCGTCTGGAGAGGGATGATTTTTATGGCTTTCCTTACTAGGGGTTGACTTGAGACAGACTTACTCTGCTTCTCCCAAATAACTATATTCCCAGCTGAGGTGGCTGTAAAAGCCTGCACACCATTACAGTGGAAGATGGACTGGCTCAGAAAGCCTAACACCACATTGAAGGTCTGAATGGGGGTGGATTTGTAAGAGGTCAATGCCAGAAACAGAGCAGAGTACAATCACAACAGAACATAACAATTCGATGAATGGTTGTTCTGCCAACCTTATCAGAATTTTCAGGAGCTAAGTATTCCAGATGTCCCCTTTCCTGAGCAACATAATTTATTAGACATCTAAAATTTTAAATAAATAACAAAATTAAGATTCTTACAAAGGTTATATAAATTATTCTGGCCCAGCTGTAGAAGAGAACCTGACTGTCACTGTTGCTAAGCAACTGTTTGCTGTCAGAGGGACTGAAAAGTATTTGATTCTGGGAAAGCATGGAAAAAGTTAATTAAAAGTTAGATTAAAGATTAATATTCAATATTCATAAATAAATCATAATAAATGATGAATTAAGACATTCCTGCTTCTCAAACCCTATACACTATACAGTATGTGTACAGCCTTGGTGTAATAACCAGATCAGTGCAAAGTTTTATTACATACCTGGCAACCATATTGTGGGCTGATCAATTTGGCATGCAGGGCTATCGCTTTCATTTGTCCAGTCCCAAATGCACACTCTCTGATGCATATAAAAAGTACATATGGAATCAGTGGATTTGTGGCCACCAACAATATTCTGTGATTTCGCTTGATCTTTTTAATTAAATCAAATGTTATTAAGAACATTAAGAACAAGTTTCATGAAAGTATTACTGATCTCTTCCTAGCACCCTTTGTGTGCTTGACAAGTTATGCTAGATGCTGGAAAATGTAAATACATGACTCCTGGACAGTGTGTCTAAGATAATTCAAGATATCTAGAGTATACCTACAATGGAGTGACTATTTGCACTACGTAGGTGTAAATAGCACCTGCCACACAGTGTGGCTATTTGCACTCAAATAGTCTGGTGGAAACACAGAAATTGAAGACAAACGGCACACTCAAGTGTCGCTGCAATGGTGTTGTACGTAAAGATGGCGTAGATGTGCTTTATACAGGTGTGTAGAGAAACTATATTTTAATTTCAACATATAGTAGGCTAATCCCCAAATCCCAGATTAGGTCCTGTTCTCTTTGGGAATATCAGGCAATGACGTGGCTGTGTAAACTTGTGAGTCAGCAGTATCCACTCGAAGAATTAACACTTCTGGTCGTTGCATTCTTCCTTTTTCGGCCTGCCCTGTTCTTTCTTAATTTTCATCCGGTAATTCTCTCTTCATATAATTATCCCTCGTGCTTTCCAGTTCCCTTGCATCTTAAATTTCTTCATCTGTCCCATCGGATGGGGTTACAGTAGACGTCCCATTCGCAGACGACATTTCTCGTTGCGACCCAAAGACTTATCAGGAAGAGTAAAAGTTGTGGAGACCTTGCCTGGACCAATAACCACAAGTGGAGTCAAGATGTCTGTACGTGTGTCTGTTAGCTATGCTAATTTTCGCAAAATAATTATCTATGACAAAGGTGTGTGTTTATAACAGTTAAAAAGTTGTAATTGAGTTATACATCAACAAATGTGCATTGATATTTGAGAATTGTGCAAATATGAACGTCTAGAAAAATACGATAGTCTAAAGGAACATGTTGTCCATTTTAATTACACACACATCCTGTTGCTAAGATACAGTCACATGTGAGGGCAACTCCCGTTAAAGGACAACCAAACCAGAGCGTAATACTAGCAAAAAAATGTAAGTGCTCGAGGAGACAATTTTTTGTTGTTGTTGTAAGATATAGCCCTTAAATGCATGGGAATTTCACCAAACACTCTTACATATTCAGGTCTTTAGAGACCCGGCACATATACAGGTGCATCTCAATAAATTAGAATGTCGTGGAAAAGTTCATTTATTTCAGTAATTCAACTCAAATTGTGAAACTCCTGTATTAAATAAATTCAATGCACACAGACTGAAGTAGTTTAAGTCTTTGGTTCTTTTAATTGTGATGATTTTGGCTCACATTTAACAAAAACCCACCAATTCATTATCTCAAAAAATTAGAATATGGTGACATGCCAATCAGCTAACCAACTCAAAACACCTGCAAAGGTTTCCTGAGCCTTCAAAATGGTCTCTCAGTTTGGTTCACTAGGCTACACAATCATGGGGAAGACTGCTGATCTGACGGTTGTCCAGAGGACAATCATTGACATCCTTCACAAGGAGGGTAAGCCACAAACATTCATTGCCAAAGAAGCTGGCTGTTCACAGAGTGCTGTATCCAAGCATGTTAACAGAAAGTTGAGTGGAAGGAAAAAGTGTGAAAGAAAAAGATGCACAACCAACCGAGAGAACCGCAGCCTTATGAGGATTGTCAAGCAAAATCGATTCAAGAATTTGGATGAACTTCACAAGGAATGGACTGAGGCTGGGGTCAAGGCATCAAGAGCCACCACACACAGACGTGTCAAGGAATTTGGCTACAGATGTCGTATTCCTCTTGTTAAGCCACTCCTGAACCACAGACAACGTCAGAGGCCTCTTACCTGGGCTAAGGAGAAGAAGAACTGGACTGTTGCCCAGTGGTCCAAAGTCCTTTTTTCAGATGAGAGCAAGTTTTGTATTTCATTTGGAAACCAAGGTCCTAGAGTCTGGAGGAAGGGTGGAGAAGCTCATAGCCCAAGTTGCTTGAAGTCCAGTGTTAAGTTTCCACAGTCTGTGATGATTTGGTGTTCAATGTCATCTGCTGGTGTTGGTCCATTGTGTTTTTTGAAAACCAAAGTCACTGCACCTGTTTACCAAGAAATTTTGGAGCACTTCATGCTTCCTTCTGCTGACCAGCTTTTTAAAGATGCTGATTTCATTTTCCAGCAGGATTTGGCACCTGCCCGCACTGCCAAAAGCACCAAAAGTTGGTTAAATGACCATGGTGTTGGTGTGCTTGACTGGCCAGCAAACTCACCAGACCTGAACCCCATAGAGAATCTATGGGGTATTGTCAAGAGGAAAGTGAGAAACAAGAGACCAAAACATGCAGATGAGCTGAAGGCCATTGTCAAAGAAACCTGGGCTTCAATACCACCTCAGCAGTGCCACAAACTGATCACCTCCATGCCACACCGAATTGAGGCAGTAATTAATGCAAAAGGAGCCCCTACCAAGTATTGAGTACATATACAGTAAATGAACATACTTTCCAGAAGGCCAACAATTCATTAAAAATGTTTTTTTTATTTTTTTTATTGGTCTTATGATGTATTCTAATTTGTTGAGATAGTGAATTGGTGGGTTTTTGTTAAATGTGAGCCAAAATCATCACAATTAAAAGAACTTAAGACTTAAACTACCTCAGTCTGTGGTCATTGAATTTATTTAATACACGAGTTTCACAATTTGAGTTGAATTACTGAAATAAATGAACTTTTCCACGACATTCTAATTTATTGAGATGCACCTGTATATCTATCACAAATGGATTGGAAAATAATTTTCAAAATATTTTCAAGACAATTAGAAAATAATAGAATAATATATAATTTCATATATCAAAGAGAAAATGCAACAAATCAGGACAGGATTCATTACTTTTACAAAGTAATTTCATGAGACGCAACCGGCTGTCAAACACATATTGAGCGACACATAAGACACACATCAGCTACACATAACTAGTTTCTCAGGCACTTATTGAGTATTAATAGATGCACAACATAATAATTTCATTAGCACACCCAAATGACGATAGTCATATCATACTGTTCATGTGTTTTACTTGTTTACTTCCATGCTGATTCTTCATCATAAACCTTTACATATATATATATATACATTTCTTTGTGTGGTACTTCATATAGTAATTATAAAGAGCTAATTAAACAAAATGTACAAAAGTGTTAACTTCAGTTCTGAGCTAAAACCAAGGGAACATACAGTATATAGTTAGTATGGAACACTATTCAAGTTGGACTGGATTGACAGTACAAACCGATAGTCTTTTTTTTAATTTAATTGTTCTATAAGCTAAGAGAGAAATGAGCACATAGAAGAAGAAAAAAATGCAAACATCAAACAAATTAAATTATAAAGTGTTTATGGAATTTGACAGAATTATACAAGTCACCTGGCCGACTAGTGTCAAAGCACAAACACTCAGAGATAACGTTCCATTTGCTGCAAGTAGTGCGCTCTACTTAGGAGTCGTGTTTCACTAACTCGCATTCCTCTGATTTCCACTATTAATTTAATAACAAACAACCTTCGATGGATATTTATACGCACGACTGGTGATTATTTTACTTTTAAAATAAATAAAAGCTACAAAAGTAGTACACACATTCCTGGGATGTGTTTATATCCTTCCGCCACGTTTTGTGGCTTTTCAGGCTGTTTAGGTCAATCGGTCAGTGCTGAAGCCCCGCGTGAACTGTGTATATTACTAATATCGCACTTAAAATAGCAAAAATCTAAATGACCGGGTTGTTATTTTTGTAGACATTTAAGACATATGGATCGCCAGAGCGTTGGTTTCAAAACAGGCTTATTTGTCTCTGTTTAGGAGGAAATAATTCAGCAAAGCTAGCTGAAATAGCAGTAGTAGTGGACTTGAATAACTGGAGGAGTCGCTTTAGTCACTAAATCGACTGCCAGCTAACACGTCAAATACCATATTCCGCACTCGTCCGCGGTGTGTATCGTTTTTCAAACAGTCAGAAAACTCTGCTCAATCTGTCGTTTATGGGATCACCATGTCCATGAAGCCGCAGGCCGGTGGTAATCGCAAACCCGGCGGAAGCAACAGCGGAGCCGCTGCGGCCTCTGGCACCGGGGGAGCAGGAGGAGCCGGTGGACGCCAGAACATAGGCAGGTGGGTGTCCAAACCAGAAAATACGAGGGGTTTAATTTAGAGGACAGATGAACATCTACATGAGAGCGATGTGGGGATGCGACATGCTTGCACTTGTGTCGTAGCTTAATAATGAAGATTGGGAAGTTGCAGTGTACGTTATTGAAAGCAAGTAGGCCGTTATAGGCCAAGTTCACAGGGCAGGAATTTATATGTTAATTCTCGCAGAAAATGGTTTGTGCTCATTGCATTTGTATATATATATATATATATATATATATATATATATATTTAAAAAAAACACACACCGAGAATAGACATTATTTTCCTGAATATAAAAGAGGGGCAGGTTATCTACACCTTCAGGATGAGTTGTGTCTCTTTGCCGGTGAAATGTGTCTGTGCCAGCATTGCCACACAAAGCAAATGCGTTTTCTGTCGTTTACATTTGAATAATATTCACATAGAGACTATTCGAGTCATTAAATCAGCAGCGATACACTTTATCTTTGTATTGTTAGCGTAGTCAGCTAACTAGCCAATATTTATTTGCTCATACTGTTACTAATCTGTAAATTTGATCCGCGTGACACTTTAGTTTGTTGCTAGATGTCATTTAGGGGTTGCTGAAAATACAATCAAGAGGAATCCTTAGCCTGTTGTCACATTATTTATACCCAGTTATATCATTTGCTTTAACATGGGTCGTTCTCCATATTGCATATTGTTGGCTTCATGTAGCCTACCTCATCTTTCTACTTCTGTATTTTTAAGGGATGTCAACTGATTGTTAAAACGTGTTGGGGGCGTTAGTCGTCTCCGGTTACTCTTGTAACCTCTTTTCCTGAGAAGAAGGGAACGAGACATTGCTGAACGCTTTGGGGAAACTCCTTTTCCACGACCTAGTTGAAGCCTTTGCATCATAACGCCAATCTTATGATTGGCAATGGTGTTTGAGCCCCGACTTTTTAGCCGCGCATTTGCCATATATAAGCGGGCGCGCACACACACCATTTCTACAGAGTAGTGATGGGAAGATCGGATCATTTTACTGACTTGGATCTTTGAGTCTCCTTCAGCAAAATGAACGAATCTTTATTCAAGTTATTTCGTTCATTTGTGCATAATTAAAATGTTACATTTTCAATAGCCAACCCCCCCCCCCCCCCAATGAACAACTGGGACCAGATGACTGGAGAGGTGAAGTAATCATTTCTGTTTCCTGTGTGAGCAATGCATAGCTTATACGGCTGTCACGTGACAAAAGAATGAACAACTGGGACCAAAAGAGTTGAAAAGTGAACTAATTTCTGTTTCCTGTACAGCGCCTATGCGGTTTTCATGTAACAAACAAATGGAGGTTGCGCAATGTGCATGCGTGTCCAACACAAAATGAACGAATCACTCTCTGAGACTACTCGTTCTTGTGAGTCACATAAAAGATTTGTTCAAAATGAACAAATCGTTCATGAACGACCCATCACTACTTCAGAATTTTCTGACTGAGGACAAGAATGCTTCACTCGTACCTCGAAACTCTGTAGTAGTAGTGCGGCCAAGTTTGAATTGTCTCATTCCCTTCATCTAAGGGAACCGAGTTTAGAAGAGTAACCGGAGACGTTCCCTATCGATTTAGTTCACGAGACATTGCTGATCGCTTTGGGGAACGGAGTCACACTGCGCTACATAACGTAATACACTTGGATGCACCAGGGTATAAAACACTTAGACGAATATGTATATAAGGCCACAGACCCGTCTGGCGGTTACTTAGTATAATATCTTTAGTGTGTGTGAAAATGAATAACCCCACATGGTGAAAACCAGTGGGAAAATTAATCTTAGTCTGAGGATGTGTATGAGTCATATAATACACACAGTATAATTGAACCCTTTCGTACCAGAGGTAGGGAGGGAGGTTTTTATTATTTTTATTGGAAGTGCTTGGCACTTTTAGTGGGAGTAAATTGGGTAGCGGCCTACACAGGTGACTATTAAAAAAATAACAGGTTGCCTGCCTGTGATAAGGGGATCTGGCTCACCCGCCGGGTGTTGGAATAGTAAGTTCTCTAGGCAGAGAGGACTCACGAATCGATGAACGCCATGTCTAGGTTATAAAACCTCGCGAACGTGTTTTGCAAAGACCATCCTGCTGCAAAGCATATATCCTGTAGGGATATACCATTTGTGCATGCCCATGAAGAGGCCATGCCTCTAGTTGAATGCGCTTTCACGCCTATAGGGCAGCTCATGCCCTGTTATTCATAAGCGAGGGCGATCGCATCAATGATCCAGTGAGAGAGCCTTTGTTTGGAGACGGACATGCCTTTTGTGCATACTCCATAACAAACAAAGAGCTGATCTGACAGTCTAAACTGGCATGTGAGCTCCACATGCGTGTGCAGTGCACGTACGGGGCATAATAAATGCGCTAACTGCTCCTCGTCCAAATTAGGTGGTGGAGAAGAGAAAGCTTGTAAGTGCACTCTCTGAGCCCTAAGGGTGTGGAAAGCACCTTAGGCACATAGCCTTTTTTGGGTTTGATAGTGGCATTTGAAAGCCTGGGACCGAATTCCAGACATGAACTGTCAACTGACAGCGCATGTATATCGCCAACCCATTTGACTGAGGTCAGAGCCAACAGCAGTACTGTCTTTAAAGAGAGCACACGTAACTCAACGGATTCCAAAGGTTCGAACGGGGGCACCCTCAGCACGAAATTCCCATGTTGGAAGTGTAGTAGGCGAGGGGGGTTCAAGCACCTCTCTCCCCTAAGGAACTTTATGATTAGATCGTGTCTGCCTTTAGAGGATCCTCTGGGGCGTGAAATGCAGAGATGGTCGCTACATAAACCTTAAGCGTTGACGGAGTAAGACCTGTGTCCAACCGCTCTTGAAGGAATGAAAGGATCTCCGTTATGGGGCAATTCACTGGGTCTTTGCTGCATAAATCAGTATCAGAATGAGCTTTATTGCCTTTATGCTTACACATACAAGGTGACAGGAGCTTCCAGTACACAACAATATAAAACAGCAAAAAGACTTTTAAAAAATAATAAGAAATTTAATAAAAAAAAAAAATATTGAAAAGAAAATAAATTTTATATATAGAATACACAATAGACTATATATATAAATATATACACACACATACACATACATGTATAAAGAGCACCAATCCGCAAACACGCACCATTTTAGTGCATAGCGGCATCTCATAGATGGCGCTTTAGCCTGCAAAATGGTGTTTATTACAGACTGAGCCAATTCTGGCTCGTTCATTGCGCTCCGTTCAGGGGCCATATGTGTAGGTTCCACAGCTCCGACTGGGGATGCCAAATCGTGCCCTGCGCTTGAGAGAGCAGATCCCTCCTCAGCGGAATTTCCCATGGAGTGCCGCCTAATATGTCCATTTCCGTAAACCATGGTTGGTTGGGCCATTTCGGCGCAACCAACAGAACCGTTTCCTTGTCCTCTCGGACTTTGCTGATGACAGTGTGGAGACGTATTGGGGGAAACGCATATTTACGTGTCGTCGGCCACTTGTGGGCCAAGGCGTCCACTCCTAGCGGGGCTTGGGACATGGAGTACCAAAGAGGGCAGTGAGCTGTCTCTGCGGAGGCAAATAGGTCAACTTCTGCTTTGCCGAACAGTTCCCAAATCCTCATAACTATTTGAGAATGAAGTATCCATTCCCCTGCCATAGGCCCCTGGTGCGACAGCATGTCCGCTCCGCAGTTCAAACGGCCTGGGACATATGTTGCTCGCGGGGAGAGGAGATGGCGCATGCTCCACACGAGGAGGCATTGTGCCAGGCTCAACATTGGTAGTGATTGAGTGCCACTCTGGCGATTTATGTACGCTACCACTGACATGTTATCTGAACGAATCAGAACGTGATGATTCACTATGTCGGAATGGAAAGCTTTCACCGCTAAGAAGATGCCTAGCATTTCCAAGCGATGTGCTGCACTCATTTCACACCTATCCAAGTGCCGAAAGGCAGGCGTCCATCACACAGTGCGCCCAACCCGTGTTGGACACATCCGTGGTCACCATTTGTCATCTGAAAACCTGACCCAACATCACACCCTGCTGATAAAGTTTTGGAGCTGTCTATGGTGCTAGAGCAGGCAGGCATCGGCAAGTCACGGTGACGGGCATGCACTGACGCCAGGCGTGACTCGGTACATGTCATGGTGTTTGAGCCACCTCTGTAGAGGTCTCATGTGTAAAAGATCTAACAGCATGAAGGCCGCCATAAAACTCAGCATTTTCTGAAAAGATTTCAGTGGAAATGTTTTTCCCAGTTTGAACTTAGACAGGCACCTGCTCATGGAGTCGAGTCGAACCCCCAAAAAGGAGATTTATTGGCTGGGGGAAAGTGTGCTTTTCGCCCAGTTAACATTGACACCCAGGCTGTTCAAATGGTGAAGTATAATGTCCCTCGTACACAAATCTCAAGAACAGCCTGTGGCATGGTACAATTCGGATATGAAAGTACGCGTCTTTGTTATTAACATTTTTAATAATTCATAAATTAACACAAAAAATACAACAACATGTATATAATGAATCAAAAACTTTAAACCCCCACTCTATCCCCTCCCCCTACCAAACTCTCAACCCACCCTGACCCCCCCACGAACACCCCTGTGGTCAATAGAATATAGACACACACACAGAAAACTAAAGCAACAACATAACATACAATAATCAAGTATAATAATAATAAAAAATAAAATAAAAAAAACTAAACTCTAAATTACTCCCTCCACCGCCCCACCTCGAGATTCCCTCAAAAATGCACACCACTCCGGGAATGAGGGTGCTCCATCCGACTTCCAACTCCTCAAAATAACCTGTCTACCAATCATCACACCGGTCAAAACCCAGTCCTTCATGTACTTATCTACCAAATCCATGACCTCCCTATCTCCCAAAATACAGAGTCTGGGGCAGAACGAGACCTGTGTGTGGTGTGTTGGGCACTCAAAACTTTGCACCTTCAGCCAAAATTCTTGGATCTTAAGGCACCCCCAAAAAACATGGATGGTGTCTCCATCTTCAGTATGGCATTGCCAGCAGATGGGTGTGTCCTTAAGACCAAGCCTATACAATCTAGAGGGGGTCCAATAAAATCTATGTAAAATCTTAAATTGCATAAGGCGATCCCTTGCATCTCTAGATGCAGACTTAATGTTTTTTAGAATCCTTGCCCACACTCCCTCCTTCAATACCAAGTTCAAATCTTTCTCCCATAATCTTTTAAGAGAATTTAAAGATCCGTCCCCCAGACTCTGAATTAACAAGGAGTAATACACTGATGCCTCATGACCCTTCCCAAAAGCAGCAATCACCACTTCCAGAGTATCTGCCGCTCTAGGGGGGTGTATGCTACTCCCAAAAACAGAGCAGAGCAGGTGGCGCAGCTGTAAATACTTATAAAATTGAGATTTGGGAATCCCAAAATGTTGAATCAAATTTTCAAAAGATCTCAATACTCCACCCTCATACAGGTCACCAAGTGTATTAATCCCCCTCACAATCTGGATTGTGAGGTTGTTTCTGACCAACAGAAAGGGGACTTATTAATACATAGTTTAGGGTTCAGCCATATGCTTGAGGCTACGTTTAAATAAATATCAGAATTAAACACTCTGGACACTTTTGTCCATATCGAGTGCAAATGCAAAATAACGGGGTGCGACTTAACCTCTCCAGCTAGTTTAATCGAAAGGCTTTGCAGTGGCAAGATAGGGGCAAGAACTTCCCTTTCAATACAAAACCAGGGAGGAGCTCTCTCAGGCGGAAGCGACCAATGAACCAAATGTCTAAGACTGAATGCATAATAATAAAATAAAATCTTGGGTAGGCCTAACCCACCTTTGTCAATCAGCCTATGTAATTTACTGAAATTTAACCTGGGACGTTTACCATTCCAAATGAAGGACTTCACTATGCTATCAAATTGCTTAAAATAAGAGAGAGGGATATCTACAGGGAGAGATTGTAGCAGGTAGTTACATTTTGGAATGCAATTCATTTTAATAACATTAACCTTCCCAATCATCGATAAGTGTAATGAAGCCCACCTGTCCACATCATTCGAAAACCTTTTTATTAAGGGATCAAAATTAACTCTGACTAAATCAGACAAATTTGCTGGGAATAAAATTCCCAAATACTTAATTCCCTGTTTGGGCCACTGGAAGGCACCCGGCTGGAAGGCTGTTACTGGACAGAACGCTGTCAAAGCCAAAGCTTCGGATTTAGACCAATTGACTTTGTATCCTGAGAATTTGGAAAAGGAGTTAATAATTCTGTGGAGGCAAGGCATAGATCTAGTGGGGTCGGAGACGAATAATAAAATATCATCTGCGTAAAGCAGAAGCTTATGCACCACACCTCCCGCAGTCACCCCTGGAAAATCATCCTCCTTTCTTATCGCGGCTGCTAATGGTTCCAGGGCAAGACAGAACAATAATGGGGAAAGAGGGCAACCCTGCCGGGTGCCTCTATCCAGAGTAAAATAATCTGAAATTAATCCATTTGTTTGTACCGCTGCTACAGGGTGTCTATAAAGTAACTTAATCCAACCAATAAATGTATTCCCGAACCCATACCTTTCCAAAATCTTAAAAAGATAATCCCATTCTACCATATCAAACGCCTTTTCGGCATCAAGAGTGATGGCAGCAACCGGAGATTGATCATTTGCTATTGACCACATGATATTGATGAAACGCCTAATATTATCAGAAGAACTACGGCCTCGAATAAACCCCACCTGATCTATATGTATAAGTGATGTCATAACTTAATCGATTAGCCAGAATTTTTGACAACATTTTTACATCTAACTGGATCAGGGAAATTGGGCGGTAACTTTTACACTCGCTTGGATCTTTGTCCTTTTTTAGAATCAGACTGATCCAGGCTTGTGTCATGGTTGGCGGAAGCTTTCCATTCTTTAATGATTCTGTATAAACTTCTAACAAAAGTGGAGCCAGTTATGTAGCATAAGATTTGAAAAACTCAGCAGCAAAGGCGTCAGGCCCCGGAGCCTTGCCTGTAGGCAAGGCTTTAATTACCTCAACAAGCTCCTCCAAGGTTATCTCAGAATCAAGAGAATTTTTTTGCTCAGTTGTTAGTTTAGGGAGTTCTAATGGTTCTGCAAAGTTCCTAATATCTTCATCAGTGGATGAAGACGTGGAACTGTCGAGATCAAGATAGAACTCTTTAAAGGCATTATTAATATCAATAGCCGAGGTAAATATTTCACCACAAGCAGATTTCACTGAGGGAATGATAGAAAAAGACACTCTCTGCTTTATATATCTAGCCAAA